>NC_091984.1:221564420-221566920 GCF_044704955.1 Pristiophorus japonicus | reverse complement strand
AGTGCCGTTGATCCATCAACAACCTTTTTGCTGCTCTCTCTCTCACTTTGCTTTCACCATTTCTTTCCTGCACATTCTCCTGCTGCTACACAAATGCAAGGGGGTCGACGCAAGGGACGAAAGAACGCAGAACAACAAAATAAGTTGGCAAAAAAATACACGCTGGCGCAGGCACACCAGGACGCAGCAACAGAGAGGAGAGACAAGGTGCATAGAAACCTGAGAGGGACAAACAGCAAGAGAACAAAGAATCGTGCAGGAAGAGCTGCAATTCAATGCAGGAAAAATGTAAAGCCAACTAGCATGCTGCTGGAATGCATGTGTGTTCATGTGAGGAGTGTTGCAAATCAGAATGCCGAGTAGCAGGCGCCACTTGCCACATGGGGTTCCGAAATGTGGCTACAACAGCGATCTGGCTTAATAATTGGTGGGATTGGAAATGAAACAATCCTGGTGTTTTGGGGGCGGTGGAAGCTTTTTTGGGGGAGGAGAGATTTGGGGATGGGGAGATTTGGGGGAGAGCGATTTGAGGGGATGAGAGATTTCGAGGTTGGCGAGCGTGAGATTGGGGGGTGAGTGAGTGAGTGATTTGTGGGTGAGTGAGGGAATGGTGAAAGTCAGGCAGTTTTGAAGCTTGAGGCAAGGCAATGAAGGGTAGGGCTTGTCGTTTGCTTGTGTGGGAGTCAGAGCAGCAAGAGGTGGGTGTGGCGGAAGGTAAATGGTGAAATGAATCTTGAGTGCTGATTCCTTGGATGAATGCATGGAAGGAGAAAAAGAAGTGAAGAACAGCCTTATGTCCGTTTAAGTAAAGAGAAAGCCATGACATCAATGCCTACGGCCACACTAGTCTGAAAACGCCCGATCCCGTCTGATCTCGGAAACCAAGCAGACTGAGGCCTGGTTAGTACTTAGATGGGAGACTGCCTGGCAATACCAGGTGCAGTAGGCTTTTGCTGCCATCCACAGGCTGCTCATGCTTCTGCACACACAGTGCCGTTGATCCATCAACAACCATTTTGCTGCTCTCTCTCTCACTTTGCTTTCACCATTTCTTTCCTGCACATTCTCCTGCTGCTACACAAATGCAAGGGGGTCGATGCAAGGGACGAAAGAACGCAGAACAACAAAATAAGTTGGCAAAAAAATACACGCTGACGCAGGCACACCAGGACGCAGCAACAGAGAGGAGAGACAAGGTGCATAGAAACCTGAGAGGGACAAACAGCAAGAGAACAAAGAATCGTGCAGGAAGAGCTGCAATTCAATGCAGGAAAAATGTAAAGCCAACTAGCATGCTGCTGGAATGCATGTGTGTTCATGTGAGGAGTGTTGCAAATCAGAATGCCGAGTAGCAGGCGCCACTTGCCACATGGGGTTCCGAAATGTGGCTACAACAGCGATCTGGCTTAATAATTGGTTGGATTGGAAATGAAACAATCCTGGTGTTTTGGGGGCGGTGGAAGCTTTTTTGGGGGAGGAGAGATTTGGGGATGGGGAGATTTGGGGGAGAGCGATTTGAGGGGATGAGAGATTTCGAGGTTGGCGAGCGTGAGATTGGGGGGTGAGTGAGTGAGTGATTTGTGGGTGAGTGAGGGAATGGTGAAAGTCAGGCAGTTTTGAAGCTTGAGGCAAGGCAATGAAGGGTAGGGCTTGTCGTTTGCTTGTGTGGGAGTCAGAGCAGCAAGAGGTGGGTGTGGCGGAAGGTAAATGGTGAAATGAATCTTGAGTGCTGATTCCTTGGATGAATGCATGGAAGGAGAAAAAGAAGTGAAGAACAGCCTTATGTCCGTTTAAGTAAAGAGAAAGCCATGACATCAATGCCTACGGCCACACTAGTCTGAAAACGCCCGATCCCGTCTGATCTCGGAAACCAAGCAGACTGAGGCCTGGTTAGTACTTAGATGGGAGACTGCCTGGCAATACCAGGTGCAGTAGGCTTTTGCTGCCATCCACAGGCTGCTCATGCTTCTGCACACACAGTGCCGTTGATCCATCAACAACCATTTTGCTGCTCTCTCTCTCACTTTGCTTTCACCATTTCTTTCCTGCACATTCTCCTGCTGCTACACAAATGCAAGGGGGTCGATGCAAGGGACGAAAGAACGCAGAACAACAAAATAAGTTGGCAAAAAAATACACGCTGACGCAGGCACACCAGGACGCAGCAACAGAGAGGAGAGACAAGGTGCATAGAAACCTGAGAGGGACAAACAGCAAGAGAACAAAGAATCGTGCAGGAAGAGCTGCAATTCAATGCAGGAAAAATGTAAAGCCAACTAGCATGCTGCTGGAATGCATGTGTGTTCATGTGAGGAGTGTTGCAAATCAGAATGCCGAGTAGCAGGCGCCACTTGCCACATGGGGTTCCGAAATGTGGCTACAACAGCGATCTGGCTTAATAATTGGTTGGATTGGAAATGAAACAATCCTGGTGTTTTGGGGGCGGTGGAAGCTTTTTTGGGGGAGGAGAGATTTGGGGATGGGGAGATTTGGGGGAGAG
>NC_091984.1:221559420-221561920 GCF_044704955.1 Pristiophorus japonicus | reverse complement strand
CCATTTCTTTCCTGCACATTCTCCTGCTGCTACACAAATGCAAGGGGGTCGATGCAAGGGACGAAAGAACGCAGAACAACAAAATAAGTTGGCAAAAAAATACACGCTGGCGCAGGCACACCAGGACGCAGCAACAGAGAGGAGAGACAAGGTGCATAGAAACCTGAGAGGGACACACAGCAAGAGAACAAAGAATCGTGTAGGAAGAGCTGCAATTCAATGCAGGAAAAATGTAAAGCCAACTAGCATGCTGCTGGAATGCATGTGTGTTCATGTGAGGAGTGTTGCAAATCAGAATGCCGAGTAGCAGGCGCCACTTGCCACATGGGGTTCCGAAATGTGGCTGCAACAGCGATCTGGCTTAATAACTGGTCGGATTGGAAATGAAACAATCCTGGTGTTTTGGGGGCGGTGGAAGCTTTTTTGGGGGAGGAGAGATTTGGGGATGGGGAGATTTGGGGGAGAGCGATTTGAGGGGATGAGAGATTTCGAGGTTGGCGAGCGTGAGATTGGGGGGTGAGTGAGTGAGTGATTTGTGGGTGAGTGAGGGAATGGTGAAAGTCAGGCAGTTTTGAAGCTTGAGGCAAGGCAATGAAGGGTAGGGCTTGTCGTTTGCTTGTGTGGGAGTCAGAGCAGCAAGAGGTGGGTGTGGTGGAAGGAAAATGGTGAAATGAATCTTGAGTGCTGATTCCTTGGATGAATGCATGGAAGGAGAAAAAGAAGTGAAGAACAGCCTTATGTCCGTTTAAGTAAAGAGAAAGCCATGACATCAATGCCTACGGCCACACTAGTCTGAAAACGCCCGATCCCGTCTGATCTCGGAAACCAAGCCGACTGAGGCCTGGTTAGTGTTTGGATGGGAGACTGCCTGGGAATACCAGGTGCAGTAGGCTTTTGCTGCCATCCACAGGCTGCTCATGCTTCTGCACACACAGTGCCGTTGATCCATCAACAACCATTTTGCTGCTCTCTCTCTCACTTTGCTTTCACCATTTCTTTCCTGCACATTCTCCTGCTGCTACACAAATGCAAGGGGGTCGATGCAAGGGACGAAAGAACGCAGAACAACAAAATAAGTTGGCAAAAAAATACACGCTGACGCAGGCACACCAGGATGCAGCAACAGAGAGGAGAGGCAAGGTGCATAGAAACCTGAGAGGGACAAACAGCAAGAGAACAAAGAATCGTGCAGGAAGAGCTGCAATTCAATGCAGGAAAAATGTAAAGCCAACTAGCATGCTGCTGGAATGCATGTGTGTTCATGTGAGGAGTGTTGCAAATCAGAATGCCGAGTAGCAGGCGCCACTTGCCACATGGGGTTCCGCAATGTGGCTACAACAGCGATCTGGCTTAATAATTGGTTGGATTGGAAATGAAACAATCCTGGTGTTTTGGGGGCGGTGGAAGCTTTTTTGGGGGAGGAGAGATTTGGGGATGGGGAGATTTGGGGGAGAGCGATTTGAGGGGATGAGAGATTTCGAGGTTGGCGAGCGTGAGATTGGGGGGTGAGTGAGTGAGTGATTTGTGGGTGAGTGAGGGAATGGTGAAAGTCAGGCAGTTTTGAAGCTTGAGGCAAGGCAATGAAGGGTAGGGCTTGTCGTTTGCTTGTGTGGGAGTCAGAGCAGCAAGAGGTGGGTGTGGCGGAAGGTAAATGGTGAAATGAATCTTGAGTGCTGATTCCTTGGATGAATGCATGGAAGGAGAAAAAGAAGTGAAGAACAGCCTTATGTCCGTTTAAGTAAAGAGAAAGCCATGACATCAATGCCTACGGCCACACTAGTCTGAAAACGCCCGATCCCGTCTGATCTCGGAAACCAAGCAGACTGAGGTCTGGTTAGTACTTGGATGGGAGACTGCCTGGGAATACCAGATGCAGTCGGCTTTTGCTGCCATCCACAGGCTGCTCATGCTTCTGCACACACAGTGCCGTTGATCCATCAACAACCATTTTGCTGCTCTCTCTCTCACTTTGCTTTCACCATTTCTTTCCTGCACATTCTCCTGCTGCTACACAAATGCAAGGGGGTCGATGCAAGGGACGAAAGAACGCAGAACAACAAAATAAGTTGGCAAAAAAATACACGCTGGCGCAGGCACACCAGGACGCAGCAACAGAGAGGAGAGACAAGGTGCATAGAAACCTGAGAGGGACACACAGCAAGAGAACAAAGAATCGTGTAGGAAGAGCTGCAATTCAATGCAGGAAAAATGTAAAGCCAACTAGCATGCTGCTGGAATGCATGTGTGTTCATGTGAGGAGTGTTGCAAATCAGAATGCCGAGTAGCAGGCGCCACTTGCCACATGGGGTTCCGAAATGTGGCTGCAACAGCGATCTGGCTTAATAACTGGTCGGATTGGAAATGAAACAATCCTGGTGTTTTGGGGGCGGTGGAAGCTTTTTTGGGGGAGGAGAGATTTGGGGATGGGGAGATTTGGGGGAGAGCGATTTGAGGGGATGAGAGATTTCGAGGTTGGCGAGCGTGAGATTGGGGGGTGAGT
>NC_091984.1:221541920-221554420 GCF_044704955.1 Pristiophorus japonicus | reverse complement strand
GCTTGAGGTAAGGCAATGAAGGGTAGGGCTTGTCGTTTGCTTGTGTGGGAGTCAGAGCAGCAAGAGGTGGGTGTGGTGGAAGGAAAATGGTGAAATGAATCTTGAGTGCTGATTCCTTGGATGAATGCATGGAAGGAGAAAAAGAAGTGAAGAACAGCCTTATGTCCGTTTAAGTAAAGAGAAAGCCATGACATCAATGCCTACGGCCACACTAGTCTGAAAACGCACGATCCCGTCTGATCTCGGAAACCAAGCAGACTGAGGCCTGGTTAGTGCTTGGATGGGAGACTGCCTGGGAATACCAGGTGCAGTAGGCTTTTGCTGCCATCCACAGGCTGCTCATGCTTCTGCACACACAGTGCCGTTGATCCATCAACAACCATTTTGCTGCTCTCTCTCTCACTTTGCTTTCACCATTTCTTTCCTGCACATTCTCCTGCTGCTACACAAATGCAAGGGGGTCGATGCAAGGGACGAAAGAACGCAGAACAACAAAATAAGTTGGCAAAAAAATACACGCTGACGCAGGCACACCAGGACGCAGCAACAGAGAGGAGAGGCAAGGTGCATAGAAACCTGAGAGGGACAAACAGCAAGAGAACAAAGAATCGTGCAGGAAGAGCTGCAATTCAATGCAGGAAAAATGTAAAGCCAACTAGCATGCTGCTGGAATGCATGTGTGTTCATGTGAGGAGTGTTGCAAATCAGAATGCCGAGTAGCAGGCGCCACTTGCCACATGGGGTTCCGCAATGTGGCTACAACAGCGATCTGGCTTAATAATTGGTTGGATTGGAAATGAAACAATCCTGGTGTTTTGGGGGCGGTGGAAGCTTTTTTGGGGGAGGAGAGATTTGGGGATGGGGAGATTTGGGGGAGAGCGATTTGAGGGGATGAGAGATTTCGAGGTTGGCGAGTGTGAGATTGTGGGGTGAGTGAGTGAGTGATTTGTGGGTGAGTGAGGGAATGGTGAAAGTCAGGCAGTTTTGAAGCTTGAGGCAAGGCAATGAAGGGTAGGGCTTGTCGTTTGCTTGTGTGGGAGTCAGAGCAGCAAGAGGTGGGTGTGGCGGAAGGTAAATGGTGAAATGAATCTTGAGTGCTGATTCCTTGGATGAATGCATGGAAGGAGAAAAAGAAGTGAAGAACAGCCTTATGTCCGTTTAAGTAAAGAGAAAGCCATGACATCAATGCCTACGGCCACACTAGTCTGAAAACGCCCGATCCCGTCTGATCTCGGAAACCAAGCAGACTAAGGCCTGGTTAGTACTTGGATGGGAGACTGCCTGGGAATACCAGGTGCAGTAGGCTTTTGCTGCCATCCACAGGCTGCTCATGCTTCTGCACACACAGTGCCGTTGATCCATCAACAACCTTTTTGCTGCTCTCTCTCTCACTTTGTTTTCACCATTTCTTTCCTGCACATTCTCCTGCTGCTACACAAATGCAAGGGGGTCGACGCAAGGGACGAAAGAACGCAGAACAACAAAATAAGTTGGCAAAAAAATACACGCTGGCGCAGGCACACCAGGACGCAGCAACAGAGAGGAGAGGCAAGGTGCATAGAAACCTGAGAGGGACAAACAGCAAGAGAACAAAGAATCGTGCAGGAAGAGCTGCAATTCAATGCAGGAAAAATGTAAAGCCAACTAGCATGCTGCTGGAATGCATGTGTGTTCATGTGAGGAGTGTTGCAAATCAGAATGCCGAGTAGCAGGCGCCACTTGCCACATGGGGTTCCGCAATGTGGCTACAACAGTGATCTGGCTTAATAATTGGTCGGATTGGAAATGAAACAATCCTGGTGTTTTGGGGGCGGTGGAAGCTTTTTTGGGGGAGGAGAGATTTGGGGATGGGGAGATTTGGGGGAGAGCGATTTGAGGGGATGAGAGATTTCGAGGTTGGCGAGCGTGAGATTGGGGGGTGAGTGAGTGAGTGATTTGTGGGTGAGTGAGGGAATGGTGAAAGTCAGGCAGTTTTGAAGCTTGAGGCAAGGCAATGAAGGGTAGGGCTTGTCGTTTGCTTGTGTGGGAGTCAGAGCAGCAAGAGGTGGGTGTGGCGGAAGGAAAATGGTGAAATGAATCTTGAGTGCAGATTCCTTGGATGAATGCATGGAAGGAGAAAAAGAAGTGAAGAACAGCCTTATGTCCGTTTAAGTAAAGAGAAAGCCATGACATCAATACCTACGGCCACACTAGTCTGAAAATGCCCGATCCCGTCTGATCTCGGAAACCAAGCAGACTGAGGCCTGGTTTGTACTTGGATGGGAGACTGCCTGGGAATACCAGGTGCAGTAGGCTTTTGCTGCCATCCACAGGCTGCTCATGCTTCTGCACACACAGTGCCGTTGATCCATCAACAACCATTTTGCTGCTCTCTCTCTCACTTTGCTTTCACCATTTCTTTCCTGCACATTCTCCTGCTGCTACACAAATGCAAGGGGGTCGATGCAAGGGACGAAAGAACGCAGAACAACAAAATAAGTTGGCAAAAAAATACACGCTGGCGCAGGCACACCAGGACGCAGCAACAGAGAGGAGAGACAAGGTGCATAGAAACCTGAGAGGGACAAACAGCAAGAGAACAAAGAATCGTGCAGGAAGAGCTGCAATTCAATGCAGGAAAAATGTAAAGCCAACTAGCATGCTGCTGGAATGCATGTGTGTTCATGTGAGGAGTGTTGCAAATCAGAATGCCGAGTAGCAGGCGCCACTTGCCACATGGGGTTCCGAAATGTGGCTACAACAGCGATCTGGCTTAATAATTGGTGGGATTGGAAATGAAACAATCCTGGTGTTTTGGGGGCGGTGGAAGCTTTTTTGGGGGAGGAGAGATTTGGGGATGGGGAGATTTGGGGGAGAGCGATTTGAGGGGATGAGAGATTTCGAGGTTGGCGAGCGTGAGATTGTGGGGTGAGTGAGTGAGTGATTTGTGGGTGAGTGAGGGAATGGTGAAAGTCAGGCAGTTTTGAAGCTTGAGGCAAGGCAATGAAGGGTAGGGCTTGTCGTTTGCTTGTGTGGGAGTCAGAGCAGCAAGAGGTGGGTGTGGCGGAAGGTAAATGGTGAAATGAATCTTGAGTGCTGATTCCTTGGATGAATGCATGGAAGGAGAAAAAGAAGTGAAGAACAGCCTTATGTCCGTTTAAGTAAAGAGAAAGCCATGACATCAATGCCTACGGCCACACTAGTCTGAAAACGCCCGATCCCGTCTGATCTCGGAAACCAAGCAGACTGAGGCCTGGTTAGTACTTGGATGGGAGACTGCCTGGGAATACCAGATGCAGTCGGCTTTTGCTGCCATCCACAGGCTGCTCATGCTTCTGCACACACAGTGCCGTTGATCCATCAACAACCATTTTGCTGCTCTCTCTCTCACTTTGCTTTCACCATTTCTTTCCTGCACATTCTCCTGCTGCTACACAAATGCAAGGGGGTCGATGCAAGGGACGAAAGAACGCAGAACAACAAAATAAGTTGGCAAAAAAATACACGCTGGCGCAGGCACACCAGGACGCAGCAACAGAGAGGAGAGACAAGGTGCATAGAAACCTGAGAGGGACAAACAGCAAGAGAACAAAGAATCGTGCAGGAAGAGCTGCAATTCAATGCAGGAAAAATGTAAAGCCAACTAGCATGCTGCTGGAATGCATGTGTGTTCATGTGAGGAGTGTTGCAAATCAGAATGCCGAGTAGCAGGCGCCACTTGCCACATGGGGTTCCGAAATGTGGCTGCAACAGCGATCTGGCTTAATAATTGGTCGGATTGGAAATGAAACAATCCTGGTGTTTTGGGGGCGGTGGAAGCTTTTTTGGGGGAGGAGAGATTTGGGGATGGGGAGATTTGGGGGAGAGCGATTTGAGGGGATGAGAGATTTCGAGGTTGGCGAGCGTGAGATTGGGGGGTGAGTGAGTGAGTGATTTGTGGGTGAGTGAGGGAATGGTGAAAGTCAGGCAGTTTTGAAGCTTGAGGCAAGGCAATGAAGGGTAGGGCTTGTCGTTTGCTTGTGTGGGAGTCAGAGCAGCAAGAGGTGGGTGTGGTGGAAGGAAAATGGTGAAATGAATCTTGAGTGCTGATTCCTTGGATGAATGCATGGAAGGAAAAAAAGAAGTGAAGAACAGCCTATGTCCGGTTAAGTAAAGAGAAAGCCATGACATCGATGCCTACGGCCACACTAGTCTGAAAACGCCCGATCTCGTCTGATCTCGGAAGCAAAGCAGAGTCAGGCCTGGTTAGTACTTGGATGGGAGACTGCCTGGGAATACCAGGTGCAGTAGGCTTTTGCTGCCATCCACAGGCTGCTCATGCTTCTGCACACACAGTGCCGTTGATCCATCAACAACCATTTTGCTGCTCTCTCTCTCACTTTGCTTTCACCATTTCTTTCCTGCACATTCTCCTGCTGCTACACAAATGCAAGGGGGTCGATGCAAGGGACGAAAGAACGCAGAACAACAAAATAAGTTGGCAAAAAAATACACGCTGACGCAGGCACACCAGGACGCAGCAACAGAGAGGAGAGGCAAGGTGCATAGAAACCTGAGAGGGACAAACAGCAAGAGAACAAAGAATCGTGCAGGAAGAGCTGCAATTCAATGCAGGAAAAATGTAAAGCCAACTAGCATGCTGCTGGAATGCATGTGTGTTCATGTGAGGAGTGTTGCAAATCAGAATGCCGAGTAGCAGGCGCCACTTGCCACATGGGGTTCCGCAATGTGGCTACAACAGCGATCTGGCTTAATAATTGGTTGGATTGGAAATGAAACAATCCTGGTGTTTTGGGGGCGGTGGAAGCTTTTTTGGGGGAGGAGAGATTTGGGGATGGGGAGATTTGGGGGAGAGCGATTTGAGGGGATGAGAGATTTCGAGGTTGGCGAGCGTGAGATTGGGGGGTGAGTGAGTGAGTGATTTGTGGGTGAGTGAGGGAATGGTGAAAGTCAGGCAGTTTTGAAGCTTGAGGCAAGGCAATGAAGGGTAGGGCTTGTCGTTTGCTTGTGTGGGAGTCAGAGCAGCAAGAGGTGGGTGTGGCGGAAGGAAAATGGTGAAATGAATCTTGAGTGCTGATTCCTTGGATGAATGCATGGAAGGAGAAAAAGAAGTGAAGAACAGCCTTATGTCCGTTTAAGTAAAGAGAAAGCCATGACATCAATGCCGACGGCCACACTAGTCTGAAAACGCCCGATCCCGTCTGATCTCGGAAACCAAGCAGACTGAGGCCTGGTTAGTACTTGGATGGGAGACTGCCTGGGAATACCAGGTGCAGTAGGCTTTTGCTGCCATCCACAGGCTGCTCATGCTTCTGCACACACAGTGCCGTTGATCCATCAACAACCATTTTGCTGCTCTCTCTCTCACTTTGCTTTCACCATTTCTTTCCTGCACATTCTCCTGCTGCTACACAAATGCAAGGGGGTCGATGCAAGGGACGAAAGAACGCAGAACAACAAAATAAGTTGGCAAAAAAATACACGCTGGCGCAGGCACACCAGGACGCAGCAACAGAGAGGAGAGACAAGGTGCATAGAAACCTGAGAGGGACAAACAGCAAGAGAACAAAGAATCGTGCAGGAAGAGCTGCAATTCAATGCAGGAAAAATGTAAAGCCAACTAGCATGCTGCTGGAATGCATGTGTGTTCATGTGAGGAGTGTTGCAAATCAGAATGCCGAGTAGCAGGCGCCACTTGCCACATGGGGTTCCGAAATGTGGCTGCAACAGCGATCTGGCTTAATAACTGGTCGGATTGGAAATGAAACAATCCTGGTGTTTTGGGGGCGGTGGAAGCTTTTTTGGGGGAGGAGAGATTTGGGGATGGGGAGATTTGGGGGAGAGCGATTTGAGGGGATGAGAGATTTGCGAGGTTGGCGAGCGTGAGATTGGGGGGTGAGTGAGTGAGTGATTTGTGGGTGAGTGAGGGAATGGTGAAAGTCAGGCAGTTTTGAAGCTTGAGGCAAGGCAATGAAGGGTAGGGCTTGTCGTTTGCTTGTGTGGGAGTCAGAGCAGCAAGAGGTGGGTGTGGTGGAAGGAAAATGGTGAAATGAATCTTGAGTGCTGATTCCTTGGATGAATGCATGGAAGGAGAAAAAGAAGTGAAGAACAGCCTTATGTCCGTTTAAGTAAAGAGAAAGCCATGACATCAATGCCTACGGCCACACTAGTCTGAAAACGCCCGATCTCGTCTGATCTCGGAAACCAAGCAGACTGAGGCCTGGTTAGTGCTTGGATGGGAGACTGCCTGGGAATACCAGGTGCAGTAGGCTTTTGCTGCCATCCACAGGCTGCTCATGCTTCTGCACACACAGTGCCGTTGATCCATCAACAACCATTTTGCTGCTCTCTCTCTCACTTTGCTTTCACCATTTCTTTCCTGCACATTCTCCTGCTGCTACACAAATGCAAGGGGGTCGATGCAAGGGACGAAAGAACGCAGAACAACAAAATAAGTTGGCAAAAAAATACACGCTGACGCAGGCACACCAGGACGCAGCAACAGAGAGGAGAGGCAAGGTGCATAGAAACCTGAGAGGGACAAACAGCAAGAGAACAAAGAATCGTGCAGGAAGAGCTGCAATTCAATGCAGGAAAAATGTAAAGCCAACTAGCATGCTGCTGGAATGCATGTGTGTTCATGTGAGGAGTGTTGCAAATCAGAATGCCGAGTAGCAGGCGCCACTTGCCACATGGGGTTACGAAATGTGGCTACAACAGCGATCTGGCTTAATAATTGGTCGGATTGGAAATGAAACAATCCTGGTGTTTTGGGGGCGGTGGAAGCTTTTTTGGGGGAGGAGAGATTTGGGGATGGGGAGATTTGGGGGAGAGCGATTTGAGGGGATGAGAGATTTCGAGGTTGGCGAGTGTGAGATTGTGGGGTGAGTGAGTGAGTGATTTGTGGGTGAGTGAGGGAATGGTGAAAGTCAGGCAGTTTTGAAGCTTGAGGCAAGGCAATGAAGGGTAGGGCTTGTCGTTTGCTTGTGTGGGAGTCAGAGCAGCAAGAGGTGGGTGTGGCGGAAGGTAAATGGTGAAATGAATCTTGAGTGCTGATTCCTTGGATGAATGCATGGAAGGAGAAAAAGAAGTGAAGAACAGCCTTATGTCCGTTTAAGTAAAGAGAAAGCCATGACATCAATGCCTACGGCCACACTAGTCTGAAAACGCCCGATCCCGTCTGATCTCGGAAACCAAGCAGAGTCAGGCCTGGTTAGTACTTGGATGGGAGACTGCCTGGGAATACCAGGTGCAGTAGGCTTTTGCTGCCATCCACAGGCTGCTCATGCTTCTGCACACACAGTGCCGTTGATCCATCAACAACCTTTTTGCTGCTCTCTCTCTCACTTTGCTTTCACCATTTCTTTCCTGCACATTCTCCTGCTGCTACACAAATGCAAGGGGGTCGACGCAAGGGACGAAAGAACGCAGAACAACAAAATAAGTTGGCAAAAAAATACACGCTGGCGCAGGCACACCAGGACGCAGCAACAGAGAGGAGAGACAAGGTGCATAGAAACCTGAGAGGGACAAACAGCAAGAGAACAAAGAATCGTGCAGGAAGAGCTGCAATTCAATGCAGGAAAAATGTAAAGCCAACTAGCATGCTGCTGGAATGCATGTGTGTTCATGTGAGGAGTGTTGCAAATCAGAATGCCGAGTAGCAGGCGCCACTTGCCACATGGGGTTCCGAAATGTGGCTGCAACAGCGATCTGGCTTAATAACTGGTCGGATTGGAAATGAAACAATCCTGGTGTTTTGGGGGCGGTGGAAGCTTTTTTGGGGGAGGAGAGATTTGGGGATGGGGAGATTTGGGGGAGAGCGATTTGAGGGGATGAGAGATTTGCGAGGTTGGCGAGCGTGAGATTGGGGGGTGAGTGAGTGAGTGATTTGTGGGTGAGTGAGGGAATGGTGAAAGTCAGGCAGTTTTGAAGCTTGAGGTAAGGCAATGAAGGGTAGGGCTTGTCGTTTGCTTGTGTGGGAGTCAGAGCAGCAAGAGGTGGGTGTGGTGGAAGGAAAATGGTGAAATGAATCTTGAGTGCTGATTCCTTGGATGAATGCATGGAAGGAGAAAAAGAAGTGAAGAACAGCCTTATGTCCGTTTAAGTAAAGAGAAAGCCATGACATCAATGCCTGCGGCCACACTAGTCTGAAAACGCACGATCCCGTCTGATCTCGGAAACCAAGCAGACTGAGGCCTGGTTAGTGCTTGGATGGGAGACTGCCTGGGAATACCAGGTGCAGTAGGCTTTTGCTGCCATCCACAGGCTGCTCATGCTTCTGCACACACAGTGCCGTTGATCCATCAACAACCATTTTGCTGCTCTCTCTCTCACTTTGCTTTCACCATTTCTTTCCTGCACATTCTCCTGCTGCTACACAAATGCAAGGGGGTCGATGCAAGGGACGAAAGAACGCAGAACAACAAAATAAGTTGGCAAAAAAATACACGCTGACGCAGGCACACCAGGACGCAGCAACAGAGAGGAGAGGCAAGGTGCATAGAAACCTGAGAGGGACAAACAGCAAGAGAACAAAGAATCGTGCAGGAAGAGCTGCAATTCAATGCAGGAAAAATGTAAAGCCAACTAGCATGCTGCTGGAATGCATGTGTGTTCATGTGAGGAGTGTTGCAAATCAGAATGCCGAGTAGCAGGCGCCACTTGCCACATGGGGTTCCGCAATGTGGCTACAACAGCGATCTGGCTTAATAATTGGTTGGATTGGAAATGAAACAATCCTGGTGTTTTGGGGGCGGTGGAAGCTTTTTTGGGGGAGGAGAGATTTGGGGATGGGGAGATTTGGGGGAGAGCGATTTGAGGGGATGAGAGATTTCGAGGTTGGCGAGTGTGAGATTGTGGGGTGAGTGAGTGAGTGATTTGTGGGTGAGTGAGGGAATGGTGAAAGTCAGGCAGTTTTGAAGCTTGAGGCAAGGCAATGAAGGGTAGGGCTTGTCGTTTGCTTGTGTGGGAGTCAGAGCAGCAAGAGGTGGGTGTGGCGGAAGGTAAATGGTGAAATGAATCTTGAGTGCTGATTCCTTGGATGAATGCATGGAAGGAGAAAAAGAAGTGAAGAACAGCCTTATGTCCGTTTAAGTAAAGAGAAAGCCATGACATCAATGCCTACGGCCACACTAGTCTGAAAACGCCCGATCCCGTCTGATCTCGGAAACCAAGCAGACTAAGGCCTGGTTAGTACTTGGATGGGAGACTGCCTGGGAATACCAGGTGCAGTAGGCTTTTGCTGCCATCCACAGGCTGCTCATGCTTCTGCACACACAGTGCCGTTGATCCATCAACAACCTTTTTGCTGCTCTCTCTCTCACTTTGCTTTCACCATTTCTTTCCTGCACATTCTCCTGCTGCTACACAAATGCAAGGGGGTCGACGCAAGGGACGAAAGAACGCAGAACAACAAAATAAGTTGGCAAAAAAATACACGCTGGCGCAGGCACACCAGGACGCAGCAACAGAGAGGAGAGGCAAGGTGCATAGAAACCTGAGAGGGACAAACAGCAAGAGAACAAAGAATCGTGCAGGAAGAGCTGCAATTCAATGCAGGAAAAATGTAAAGCCAACTAGCATGCTGCTGGAATGCATGTGTGTTCATGTGAGGAGTGTTGCAAATCAGAATGCCGAGTAGCAGGCGCCACTTGCCACATGGGGTTCCGCAATGTGGCTACAACAGCGATCTGGCTTAATAATTGGTCGGATTGGAAATGAAACAATCCTGGTGTTTTGGGGGCGGTGGAAGCTTTTTTGGGGGAGGAGAGATTTGGGGATGGGGAGATTTGGGGGAGAGCGATTTGAGGGGATGAGAGATTTCGAGGTTGGCGAGCGTGAGATTGGGGGGTGAGTGAGTGAGTGATTTGTGGGTGAGTGAGGGAATGGTGAAAGTCAGGCAGTTTTGAAGCTTGAGGCAAGGCAATGAAGGGTAGGGCTTGTCGTTTGCTTGTGTGGGAGTCAGAGCAGCAAGAGGTGGGTGTGGCGGAAGGAAAATGGTGAAATGAATCTTGAGTGCAGATTCCTTGGATGAATGCATGGAAGGAGAAAAAGAAGTGAAGAACAGCCTTATGTCCGTTTAAGTAAAGAGAAAGCCATGACATCAATGCCTACGGCCACACTAGTCTGAAAACGCCCGATCCCGTCTGATCTCGGAAACCAAGCAGACTGAGGCCTGGTTAGTACTTGGATGGGAGACTGCCTGGGAATACCAGATGCAGTCGGCTTTTGCTGCCATCCACAGGCTGCTCATGCTTCTGCACACACAGTGCCGTTGATCCATCAACAACCATTTTGCTGCTCTCTCTCTCACTTTGCTTTCACCATTTCTTTCCTGCACATTCTCCTGCTGCTACACAAATGCAAGGGGGTCGATGCAAGGGACGAAAGAACGCAGAACAACAAAATAAGTTGGCAAAAAAATACACGCTGGCGCAGGCACACCAGGACGCAGCAACAGAGAGGAGAGACAAGGTGCATAGAAACCTGAGAGGGACAAACAGCAAGAGAACAAAGAATCGTGCAGGAAGAGCTGCAATTCAATGCAGGAAAAATGTAAAGCCAACTAGCATGCTGCTGGAATGCATGTGTGTTCATGTGAGGAGTGTTGCAAATCAGAATGCCGAGTAGCAGGCGCCACTTGCCACATGGGGTTCCGAAATGTGGCTGCAACAGCGATCTGGCTTAATAATTGGTCGGATTGGAAATGAAACAATCCTGGTGTTTTGGGGGCGGTGGAAGCTTTTTTGGGGGAGGAGAGATTTGGGGATGGGGAGATTTGGGGGAGAGCGATTTGAGGGGATGAGAGATTTCGAGGTTGGCGAGTGTGAGATTGTGGGGTGAGTGAGTGAGTGATTTGTGGGTGAGTGAGGGAATGGTGAAAGTCAGGCAGTTTTGAAGCTTGAGGCAAGGCAATGAAGGGTAGGGCTTGTCGTTTGCTTGTGTGGGAGTCAGAGCAGCAAGAGGTGGGTGTGGCGGAAGGAAAATGGTGAAATGAATCTTGAGTGCTGATTCCTTGGATGAATGCATGGAAGGAGAAAAAGAAGTGAAGAACAGCCTTATGTCCGTTTAAGTAAAGAGAAAGCCATGACATCAATGCCTACGGCCACACTAGTCTGAAAACGCCCGATCCCGTCTGATCTCGGAAACCAAGCAGACTGAGGCCTGGTTTGTACTTGGATGGGAGACTGCCTGGGAATACCAGATGCAGTCGGCTTTTGCTGCCATCCACAGGCTGCTCATGCTTCTGCACACACAGTGCCGTTGATCCATCAACAACCATTTTGCTGCTCTCTCTCTCACTTTGCTTTCACCATTTCTTTCCTGCACATTCTCCTGCTGCTACACAAATGCAAGGGGGTCGATGCAAGGGACGAAAGAACGCAGAACAACAAAATACGTTGGCAAAAAAATACACGCTGGCGCAGGCACACCAGGACGCAGCAACAGAGAGGAGAAACTAGGTGCATAGAAACCTGAGAGGGACAAACAGCAAGAGAACAAAGAATCGTGCAGGAAGAGCTGCAATTCAATGCAGGAAAAATGTAAAGCCAACTAGCATGCTGCTGGAATGCATGTGTGTTCATGTGAGGAGTGTTGCAAATCAGAATGCCGAGTAGCAGGCGCCACTTGCCACATGGGGTTCCGAAATGTGGCTACAACAGCGATCTGGCTTAATAATTGGTGGGATTGGAAATGAAACAATCCTGGTGTTTTGGGGGCGGTGGAAGCTTTTTTGGGGGAGGAGAGATTTGGGGATGGGGAGATTTGGGGGAGAGCGATTTGAGGGGATGAGAGATTTCGAGGTTGGCGAGCGTGAGATTGGGGGGTGAGTGAGTGAGTGATTTGTGGGTGAGTGAGGGAATGGTGAAAGTCAGGCAGTTTTGAAGCTTGAGGCAAGGCAATGAAGGGTAGGGCTTGTCGTTTGCTTGTGTGGGAGTCAGAGCAGCAAGAGGTGGGTGTGGCGGAAGGTAAATGGTGAAATGAATCTTGAGTGCTGATTCCTTGGATGAATGCATGGAAGGAGAAAAAGAAGTGAAGAACAGCCTTATGTCCGTTTAAGTAAAGAGAAAGCTATGACATCAATGCCTACGGCCACACTAGTCTGAAAACGCCCGATCCCGTCTGATCTCGGAAACCAAGCAGACTGAGGCCTGGTTAGTACTTGGATGGGAGACTGCCTGGGAATACCAGATGCAGTCGGCTTTTGCTGCCATCCACAGGCTGCTCATGCTTCTGCACACACAGTGCCGTTGATCCATCAACAACCATTTTGCTGCTCTCTCTCTCACTTTGCTTTCACCATTTCTTTCCTGCACATTCTCCTGCTGCTACACAAATGCAAGGGGGTCGATGCAAGGGACGAAAGAACGCAGAACAACAAAATAAGTTGGCAAAAAAATACACGCTGGCGCAGGCACACCAGGACGCAGCAACAGAGAGGAGAGACAAGGTGCATAGAAACCTGAGAGGGACAAACAGCAAGAGAACAAAGAATCGTGCAGGAAGAGCTGCAATTC
>NC_091984.1:221531920-221534420 GCF_044704955.1 Pristiophorus japonicus | reverse complement strand
CGCCCGATCCCGTCTGATCTCGGAAACCAAGCAGACTGAGGCCTGGTGTGTACTTGGATGGGAGACTGCCTGGGAATACCAGATGCAGTCGGCTTTTGCTGCCATCCACAGGCTGCTCATGCTTCTGCACACACAGTGCCGTTGATCCATCAACAACCATTTTGCTGCTCTCTCTCTCACTTTGCTTTCACCATTTCTTTCCTGCACATTCTCCTGCTGCTACACAAATGCAAGGGGGTCGATGCAAGGGACGAAAGAACGCAGAACAACAAAATACGTTGGCAAAAAAATACACGCTGGCGCAGGCACACCAGGACGCAGCAACAGAGAGGAGAGACAAGGTGCATAGAAACCTGAGAGGGACAAACAGCAAGAGAACAAAGAATCGTGCAGGAAGAGCTGCAATTCAATGCAGGAAAAATGTAAAGCCAACTAGCATGCTGCTGGAATGCATGTGTGTTCATGTGAGGAGTGTTGCAAATCAGAATGCCGAGTAGCAGGCGCCACTTGCCACATGGGGTTCCGAAATGTGGCTACAACAGCGATCTGGCTTAATAATTGGTGGGATTGGAAATGAAACAATCCTGGTGTTTTGGGGGCGGTGGAAGCTTTTTTGGGGGAGGAGAGATTTGGGGATGGGGAGATTTGGGGGAGAGCGATTTGAGGGGATGAGAGATTTCGAGGTTGGCGAGCGTGAGATTGGGGGGTGAGTGAGTGAGTGATTTGTGGGTGAGTGAGGGAATGGTGAAAGTCAGGCAGTTTTGAAGCTTGAGGCAAGGCAATGAAGGGTAGGGCTTGTCGTTTGCTTGTGTGGGAGTCAGAGCAGCAAGAGGTGGGTGTGGCGGAAGGTAAATGGTGAAATGAATCTTGAGTGCTGATTCCTTGGATGAATGCATGGAAGGAGAAAAAGAAGTGAAGAACAGCCTTATGTCCGTTTAAGTAAAGAGAAAGCCATGACATCAATGCCTACGGCCACACTAGTCTGAAAACGCCCGATCCCGTCTGATCTCGGAAACCAAGCAGACTGAGGCCTGGTTAGTACTTGGATGGGAGACTGCCTGGGAATACCAGATGCAGTCGGCTTTTGCTGCCATCCACAGGCTGCTCATGCTTCTGCACACACAGTGCCGTTGATCCATCAACAACCATTTTGCTGCTCTCTCTCTCACTTTGCTTTCACCATTTCTTTCCTGCACATTCTCCTGCAAGGGGGTCGATGCAAGGGACGAAAGAACGCAGAACAACAAAATAAGTTGGCAAAAAAATACACGCTGGCGCAGGCACACCAGGACGCAGCAACAGAGAGGAGAGACAAGGTGCATAGAAACCTGAGAGGGACAAACAGCAAGAGAACAAAGAATCGTGCAGGAAGAGCTGCAATTCAATGCAGGAAAAATGTAAAGCCAACTAGCATGCTGCTGGAATGCATGTGTGTTCATGTGAGGAGTGTTGCAAATCAGAATGCCGAGTAGCAGGCGCCACTTGCCACATGGGGTTCCGAAATGTGGCTGCAACAGCGATCTGGCTTAATAATTGGTCGGATTGGAAATGAAACAATCCTGGTGTTTTGGGGGCGGTGGAAGCTTTTTTGGGGGAGGAGAGATTTGGGGATGGGGAGATTTGGGGGAGAGCGATTTGAGGGGATGAGAGATTTCGAGGTTGGCGAGTGTGAGATTGTGGGGTGAGTGAGTGAGTGATTTGTGGGTGAGTGAGGGAATGGTGAAAGTCAGGCAGTTTTGAAGCTTGAGGCAAGGCAATGAAGGGTAGGGCTTGTCGTTTGCTTGTGTGGGAGTCAGAGCAGCAAGAGGTGGGTGTGGCGGAAGGAAAATGGTGAAATGAATCTTGAGTGCTGATTCCTTGGATGAATGCATGGAAGGAAAAAAAGAAGTGAAGAACAGCCGATGTCCGGTTAAGTAAAGAGAAAGCCATGACATCGATGCCTACGGCCACGCTAGTCTGAAAACGCCCGATCTCGTCTGATCTCGGAAGCAAAGCAGACTGAGGCCTGGTTAGTACTTGGATGGGAGACTGCCTGGGAATACCAGGTGCAGTAGGCTTTTGCTGCCATCCACAGGCTGCTCATGCTTCTGCACACACAGTGCCGTTGATCCATCAACAACCATTTTGCTGCTCTCTCTCTCACTTTGCTTTCACCATTTCTTTCCTGCACATTCTCCTGCTGCTACACAAATGCAAGGGGGTCGATGCAAGGGACGAAAGAACGCAGAACAACAAAATAAGTTCTCAAAAAAATACACGCTGACGCAGGCACACCAGGACGCAGCAACAGAGAGGAGAGACAAGGTGCATAGAAACCTGAGAGGGACAAACAGCAAGAGAACAAAGAATCGTGCAGGAAGAGCTGCAATTCAATGCAGGAAAAATGTAAAGCCAACTAGCATGCTGCTGGAATGCATGTGTGTTCATGTGAGGAGTGTTGCAAATCAGAATGCCGAGTAGCAGGCGCCACTTGCCACATGGGGTTCCGAAATGTGGCTAC
>NC_091984.1:221516920-221519420 GCF_044704955.1 Pristiophorus japonicus | reverse complement strand
TGCTTTCACCATTTCTTTCCTGCACATTCTCCTGCTGCTACACAAATGCAAGGGGGTCGATGCAAGGGACGAAAGAACGCAGAACAACAAAATAAGTTGGCAAAAAAATACACGCTGGCGCAGGCACACCAGGACGCAGCAACAGAGAGGAGAGACAAGGTGCATAGAAACCTGAGAGGGACAAACAGCAAGAGAACAAAGAATCGTGCAGGAAGAGCTGCAATTCAATGCAGGAAAAATGTAAAGCCAACTAGCATGCTGCTGGAATGCATGTGTGTTCATGTGAGGAGTGTTGCAAATCAGAATGCCGAGTAGCAGGCGCCACTTGCCACATGGGGTTCCGAAATGTGGCTACAACAGCGATCTGGCTTAATAATTGGTCGGATTGGAAATGAAACAATCCTGGTGTTTTGGGGGCGGTGGAAGCTTTTTTGGGGGAGGAGAGATTTGGGGATGGGGAGATTTGGGGGAGAGCGATTTGAGGGGATGAGAGATTTCGAGGTTGGCGAGCGTGAGATTGGGGGGTGAGTGAGTGAGTGATTTGTGGGTGAGTGAGGGAATGGTGAAAGTCAGGCAGTTTTGAAGCTTGAGGCAAGGCAATGAAGGGTAGGGCTTGTCGTTTGCTTGTGTGGGAGTCAGAGCAGCAAGAGGTGGGTGTGGCGGAAGGAAAATGGTGAAATGAATCTTGAGTGCTGATTCCTTGGATGAATGCATGGAAGGAAAAAAAGAAGTGAAGAACAGCCTTATGTCCGTTTAAGTAAATAGAAAGCCATGACATCAATGCCTACGGCCACACTAGTCTGAAAACGCCCGATCCCGTCTGATCTCGGAAACCAAGCAGACTGAGGCCTGGTTAGTACTTGGATGGGAGACTGCCTGTGAATACCAGGTGTAGTAGGCTTTTGCTGCCATCCACAGGCTGCTCATGCTTCTGCACACACAGTGCCGTTGATCCATCAACAACCATTTTGCTGCTCTCTCTCTCACTTTGCTTTCACCATTTCTTTCCTGCACATTCTCCTGCTGCTACACAAATGCAAGGGGGTCGATGCAAGGGACGAAAGAACGCAGAACAACAAAATAAGTTGGCAAAAAAATACACGCTGGCGCAGGCACACCAGGACGCAGCAACAGAGAGGAGAGACAAGGTGCATAGAAACCTGAGAGGGACAAACAGCAAGAGAACAAAGAATCGTGCAGGAAGAGCTGCAATTCAATGCAGGAAAAATGTAAAGCCAACTAGCATGCTGCTGGAATGCATGTGTGTTCATGTGAGGAGTGTTGCAAATCAGAATGCCGAGTAGCAGGCGCCACTTGCCACATGGGGTTCCGAAATGTGGCTACAACAGCGATCTGGCTTAATAATTGGTTGGATTGGAAATGAAACAATCCTGGTGTTTTGGGGGCGGTGGAAGCTTTTTTGGGGGAGGAGAGATTTGGGGATGGGGAGATTTGGGGGAGAGCGATTTGAGGGGATGAGAGATTTCGAGGTTGGCGAGCGTGAGATTGGGGGGTGAGTGAGTGACTGATTTGTGGGTGAGTGAGGGAATGGTGAAAGTCAGGCAGTTTTGAAGCTTGAGGCAAGGCAATGAAGGGTAGGGCTTGTCGTTTGCTTGTGTGGGAGTCAGAGCAGCAAGAGGTGGGTGTGGCGGAAGGTAAATGGTGAAATGAATCTTGAGTGCTGATTCCTTGGATGAATGCATGGAAGGAGAAAAAGAAGTGAAGAACAGCCTTATGTCCGTTTAAGTAAAGAGAAAGCCATGACATCAATGCCTACGGCCACACTAGTCTGAAAATGCCCGATCCCGTCTGATCTCGGAAACCAAGCAGACTGAGGCCTGGTTAGTACTTGGATGGGAGACTGCCTGGGAATACCAGGTGCAGTAGGCTTTTGCTGCCATCCACAGGCTGCTCATGCTTCTGCACACACAGTGCCGTTGATCCATCAACAACCATTTTGCTGCTCTCTCTCTCACTTTGCTTTCACCATTTCTTTCCTGCACATTCTCCTGCTGCTACACAAATGCAAGGGGGTCGATGCAAGGGATGAAAGAACGCAGAACAACAAAATAAGTTGGCAAAAAAATACACGCTGGCGCAGGCACACCAGGACGCAGCAACAGAGAGGAGAGACAAGGTGCATAGAAACCTGAGAGAGACAAACAGCAAGAGAACAAAGAATCGTGCAGGAAGAGCTGCAATTCAATGCAGGAAAAATGTAAAGCCAACTAGCATGCTGCTGGAATGCATGTGTGTTCATGTGAGGAGTGTTGCAAATCAGAATGCCGAGTAGCAGGCGCCACTTGCCACATGGGGTTCCGAAATGTGGCTACAACAGCGATCTGGCTTAATAATTGGTGGGATTGGAAATGAAACAATCCTGGTGTTTTGGGGGCGGTGGAAGCTTTTTTGGGGGAGGAGAGATTTGGAGATGGGGAGATTTGGGGGAGAGCGATTTGAGGGGATGAGAGATTTCGAGGTTGGCGAGCGTGAGATTGGG
>NC_091984.1:221511920-221514420 GCF_044704955.1 Pristiophorus japonicus | reverse complement strand
GACGCAAGGGACGAAAGAACGCAGAACAACAAAATAAGTTGGCAAAAAAATACACGCTGGCGCAGGCACACCAGGACGCAGCAACAGAGAGGAGAGACAAGGTGCATAGAAACCTGAGAGGGACAAACAGCAAGAGAACAAAGAATCGTGCAGGAAGAGCTGCAATTCAATGCAGGAAAAATGTAAAGCCAACTAGCATGCTGCTGGAATGCATGTGTGTTCATGTGAGGAGTGTTGCAAATCAGAATGCCGAGTAGCAGGCGCCACTTGCCACATGGGGTTCCGAAATGTGGCTACAACAGCGATCTGGCTTAATAATTGGTCGGATTGGAAATGAAACAATCCTGGTGTTTTGGGGGCGGTGGAAGCTTTTTTGGGGGAGGAGAGATTTGGGGATGGGGAGATTTGGGGGAGAGCGATTTGAGGGGATGAGAGATTTCGAGGTTGGCGAGCGTGAGATTGGGGGGTGAGTGAGTGAGTGAGTGATTTGTGGGTGAGTGAGGGAATGGTGAAAGTCAGGCAGTTTTGAAGCTTGAGGCAAGGCAATGAAGGATAGGGCTTGTCGTTTGCTTGTGTGGGAGTCAGAGCAGCAAGAGGTGGGTGTGGCGGAAGGAAAATGGTGAAATGAATCTTGAGTGCTGATTATTTGCATGAATGCATGGAAGGAGAAAAAGAAGTGAAGCTCAGCCTTATGTCCGTTTAAGTAAAGAGAAAGCCATGACATCGATGCCTACGGCCACACTAGTCTGAAAACGCCCGATCCCGTCTGATCTCGGAAACCAAGCAGACTGAGGCCTGGTTAGTACTTGGATGGGAGACTGCCTGGGAATACCAGGTGCAGTAGGCTTTTGCTGCCATCCACAGGCTGCTCATGCTTCTGCACACACAGTGCCGTTGATCCATCAACAACCATTTTGCTGCTCTCTCTCTCACTTTGCTTTCACCATTTCTTTCCTGCACATTCTCCTGCTGCTACACAAATGCAAGGGGGTCGATGCAAGGGACGAAAGAACGCAGAACAACAAAATAAGTTGGCAAAAAAATACACGCTGGCGCAGGCACACCAGGACGCAGCAACAGAGAGGAGAGACAAGGTGCATAGAAACCTGAGAGGGACAAACAGCAAGAGAACAAAGAATCGTGCAGGAAGAGCTGCAATTCAATGCAGGAAAAATGTAAAGCCAACTAGCATGCTGCTGGAATGCATGTGTGTTCATGTGAGGAGTGTTGCAAATCAGAATGCCGAGTAGCAGGCGCCACTTGCCACATGGGGTTCCGAAATGTGGCAACAACAGCGATCTGGCTTAATAATTGGTCGGATTGGAAATGAAACAATCCTGGTGTTTTGGGGGCGGTGGAAGCTTTTTTGGGGGAGGAGAGATTTGGGGATGGGGAGATTTGGGGGAGAGCGATTTGAGGGGATGAGAGATTTCGAGGTTGGCGAGCGTGAGATTGGGGGGTGAGTGAGTGAGTGATTTGTGGGTGAGTGAGGGAATGGTGAAAGTCAGGCAGTTTTGAAGCTTGAGGCAAGGCAATGAAGGGTAGGGCTTGTCGTTTGCTTGTGTGGGAGTCAGAGCAGCAAGAGGTGGGTGTGGCGGAAGGTAAATGGTGAAATGAATCTTGAGTGCTGATTCCTTGGATGAATGCATGGAAGGAGAAAAAGAAGTGAAGAACAGCCTTATGTCCGTTTAAGTAAAGAGAAAGCCATGACATCAATGCCTACGGCCACACTAGTCTGAAAACGCCCGATCCCGTCTGATCTCGGAAACCAAGCAGACTGAGGCCTGGTTAGTACTTGGATGGGAGACTGCCTGGGAATACCAGGTGCAGTAGGCTTTTGCTGCCATCCACAGGCTGCTCATGCTTCTGCACACACAGTGCCGTTGATCCATCAACAACCTTTTTGCTGCTCTCTCTCTCACTTTGCTTTCACCATTTCTTTCCTGCACATTCTCCTGCTGCTACACAAATGCAAGGGGGTCGACGCAAGGGACGAAAGAACGCAGAACAACAAAATAAGTTGGCAAAAAAATACACGCTGGCGCAGGCACACCAGGACGCAGCAACAGAGAGGAGAGACAAGGTGCATAGAAACCTGAGAGGGACAAACAGCAAGAGAACAAAGAATCGTGCAGGAAGAGATGCAATTCAATGCAGGAAAAATGTAAAGCCAACTAGCATGCTGCTGGAATGCATGTGTGTTCATGTGAGGAGTGTTGCAAATCAGAATGCCGAGTAGCAGGCGCCACTTGCCACATGGGGTTCCGAAATGTGGCTACAACAGCGATCTGGCTTAATAATTGGTCGGATTGTAAATGAAACAATCCTGGTGTTTTGGGGGCGGTGGAAGCTTTTTTCGGGGAGGAGAGATTTGGGGATGGGGAGATTTGGGGGAGAGCGATTTGAGGGGATGAGAGATTTCGAGGTTGGCGAGTGTGAGATTGTGGGGTGAGTGAGTGATTTGTGGGTGAGTAAGGGAATGGTGAAAGTCAGGCAGTTT
>NC_091984.1:221479420-221506920 GCF_044704955.1 Pristiophorus japonicus | reverse complement strand
GAGCAGCAAGAGGTGGGTGTGGCGGAAGGAAAATGGTGAAATGAATCTTGAGTGCTGATTCCTTGGATGAATGCATGGAAGGAGAAAAAGGAGTGAAGAACAGCCTTATGTCCGTTTAAGTAAAGAGAAAGCCATGACATCGATGCCTACGGCCACACTAGTCTGAAAACGCCCGATCTCGTCTGATCTCGGAAGCTAAGCAGAGTCAGGCCTGGTTAGTACTTGGATGGGAGACTGCCTGGGAATACCAGGTGCAGTAGGCTTTTGCTGCCATCCACAGGCTGCTCGTGCTTCTGCACACACAGTGCCGTTGATCCATCAACAACCTTTTTGCTGCTCTCTCTCTCACTTTGCTTTCACCATTTCTTTCCTGCACATTCTCCTGCTGCTACACAAATGCAAGGGGGTCGACGCAAGGGACGAAAGAACGCAGAACAACAAAATAAGTTGGCAAAAAAATACACGCTGGCGCAGGCACACCAGGACGCAGCAACAGAGAGGAGAGACAAGGTGCATAGAAACCTGAGAGGGACAAACAGCAAGAGAACAAAGAATCGTGCAGGAAGAGCTGCAATTCAATGCAGGAAAAATGTAAAGCCAACTAGCATGCTGCTGGAATGCATGTGTGTTCATGTGAGGAGTGTTGCAAATCAGAATGCCGAGTAGCAGGCGCCACTTGCCACATGGGGTTCCGAAATGTGGCTACAACAGCGATCTGGCTTAATAATTGGTGGGATTGGAAATGAAACAATCCTGGTGTTTTGGGGGCGGTGGAAGCTTTTTTGGGGGAGGAGAGATTTGGGGATGGGGAGATTTGGGGGAGAGCGATTTGAGGGGATGAGAGATTTCGAGATTGGCGAGCGTGAGATTGGGGGGTGAATGAGTGAGTGATTTGTGGGTGAGTGAGGGAATGGTGAAAGTCAGGCAGTTTTGAAGCTTGAGGCAAGGCAATGAAGGGTAGGGCTTGTCGTTTGCTTGTGTGGGAGTCAGAGCAGCAAGAGGTGGGTGTGGCGGAAGAAAAATGTTGAAATGAACATTGAGTGCTGATTCCTTGGATGAATGCATGGAAGGAGAAAAAGGAGTGAAGAACAGCCTTATGTCCGTTTAAGTAAAGAGAAAGCCATGACATCGATCCCTATGGCCACACTAGTCTGAAAACGCCCGATCTCGTCTGATCTCGGAAACCAAGCAGACTGAGGCCTGGTTAGTACTTGGATGGGAGACTGCCTGGGAATACCAGGTGCAGTAGGCTTTTGCTGCCATCCACAGGCTGCTCGTGCTTCTGCACACACAGTGCCGTTGATCCATCAACAACCTTTTTGCTGCTCTCTCTCTCACTTTGCTTTCACCATTTCTTTCCTGCACATTCTCCTGCTGCTACACAAATGCAAGGGGGTCGACGCAAGGGACGAAAGAACGCAGAACAACAAAATAAGTTGGCAAAAAAATACACGCTGGCGCAGGCACACCAGGACGCAGCAACAGAGAGGAGAGACAAGGTGCATAGAAACCTGAGAGGGACAAACAGCAAGAGAACAAAGAATCGTGCAGGAAGAGCTGCAATTCAATGCAGGAAAAATGTAAAGCCAACTAGCATGCTGCTGGAATGCATGTGTGTTCATGTGAGGAGTGTTGCAAATCAGAATGCCGAGTAGCAGGCGCCACTTGCCACATGGGGTTCCGAAATGTGGCTACAACAGCGATCTGGCTTAATAATTGGTCGGATTGGAAATGAAACAATCCTGGTGTTTTGGGGGCGGTGGAAGCTTTTTTGGGGGAGGAGAGATTTGGGGATGGGGAGATTTGGGGGAGAGCGATTTGAGGGGATGAGAGATTTCGAGGTTGGCGAGCGTGAGATTGGGGGGTGAGTGAGTGAGTGATTTGTGGGTGAGTGAGGGAATGGTGAAAGTCAGGCAGTTTTGAAGCTTGAGGCAAGGCAATGAAGGGTAGGGCTTGTCGTTTGCTTGTGTGGGAGTCAGAGCAGCAAGAGGTGGGTGTGGCGGAAGGAAAATGGTGAAATGAATCTTGAGTGCTGATTCCTTGGATGAATGCATGGAAGGAAAAAAAGAAGTGAAGAACAGCCTATGTCCGGTTAAGTAAAGAGAAAGCCATGTCATCGATGCCTGAGGCCACACTAGTCTGAAAACGCCCGATCTCGTCTGATCTTGGAAACTAAGCAGAGTCAGGCCTGGTTAGTACTTGGATGGGAGACTGCCTGGAAATACCAGGTGCAGTAGGCTTTTGCTGCCATCCACAGGCTGCTCGTGCTTCTGCACACACAGTGCCGTTGATCCATCAACAACCTTTTTGCTGCTCTCTCTCTCACTTTGCTTTCACCATTTCTTTCCTGCACATTCTCCTGCTGCTACACAAATGCAAGGGGGTCGACGCAAGGGACGAAAGAACGCAGAACAACAAAATAAGTTGGCAAAAAAATACACGCTGGCGCAGGCACACCAGGACGCAGCAACAGAGAGGAGAGACAAGGTGCATAGAAACCTGAGAGGGACAAACAGCAAGAGAACAAAGAATCGTGCAGGAAGAGCTGCAATTCAATGCAGGAAAAATGTAAAGCCAACTAGCATGCTGCTGGAATGCATGTGTGTTCATGTGAGGAGTGTTGCAAATCAGAATGCCGAGTAGCAGGCGCCACTTGCCACATGGGGTTCCGAAATGTGGCTACAACAGCGATCTGGCTTAATAATTGGTCGGATTGGAAATGAAACAATCCTGGTGTTTTGGGGGCGGTGGAAGCTTTTTTGGGGGAGGAGAGATTTGGGGATGGGGAGATTTGGGGTAGAGCGATTTGAGGGGATGAGAGATTTCGAGGTTGGCGAGTGTGAGATTGTGGGGTGAGTGAGTGAGTGATTTGTGGGTGAGTGAGGGAATGGTGAAAGTCAGGCAGTTTTGAAGCTTGAGGCAAGGCAATGAAGGGTAGGGCTTGTCGTTTGCTTGTGTGGGAGTCAGAGCAGCAAGAGGTGGGTGTGGCGGAAGGTAAATGGTGAAATGAATCTTGAGTGCTGATTCCTTGGATGAATGCATGGAAGGAAAAAAAGAAGTGAAGAACAGCCTATGTCCGGTTAAGTAAAGAGAAAGCCATGACATCGATGCCTACGGCCACACTAGTCTGAAAACGCCCGATCTCGTCTGATCTCGGAAGCAAAGCAGAGTCAAGCCTGGTTAGTACTTGGATGGGAGACTGCCTGGGAATACCAGGTGCAGTACGCTTTTGCTGCCATCCACAGGCTGCTCATGCTTCTGCACACACAGTGCCGTTGATCCATCAACAACCTTTTTGCTGCTCTCTCTCTCACTTTGCTTTCACCATTTCTTTCCTGCACATTTTCCTGCTGCTACACAAATGCAAGGGGGTCGACGCAAGGGACGAAAGAACGCAGAACAACAAAATAAGTTGGCAAAAAAATACACGCTGGCGCAGGCACACCAGGACGCAGCAACAGAGAGGAGAGACAAGGTGCATAGAAACCTGAGAGGGACAAACAGCAAGAGAACAAAGAATCGTGCAGGAAGAGCTGCAATTCAATGCAGGAAAAATGTAAAGCCAACTAGCATGCTGCTGGAATGCATGTGTGTTCATGTGAGGAGTGTTGCAAATCAGAATGCCGAGTAGCAGGCGCCACTTGCCACATGGGGTTCCGAAATGTGGCTACAACAGCGATCTGGCTTAATAATTGGTAGGATTGGAAATGAAACAATCCTGGTGTTTTGGGGGCGGTGGAAGCTTTTTTGGGGGAGGAGAGATTTGGGGATGGGGAGATTTGGGGGAGAGCGATTTGAGGGGATGAGAGATTTCGAGATTGGCGAGCGTGAGATTGGGGGGTGAATGAGTGAGTGATTTGTGGGTGAGTGAGGGAATGGTGAAAGTCAGGCAGTTTTGAAGCTTGAGGCAAGGCAATGAAGGGTAGGGCTTGTCGTTTGCTTGTGTGGGAGTCAGAGCAGCAAGAGGTGGGTGTGGCGGAAGGTAAATGGTGAAATGAATCTTGAGTGCTGATTCCTTGGATGAATGCATGGAAGGAAAAAAAGAAGTGAAGAACAGCCTATGTCCGGTTAAGTAAAGAGAAAGCCATGACATCGATGCCTACGGCCACACTAGTCTGAAAACGCCCGATCTCGTCTGATCTCGGAAGCAAAGCAGAGTCAAGCCTGGTTAGTACTTGGATGGGAGACTGCCTGGGAATACCAGGTGCAGTAGGCTTTTGCTGCCATCCACAGGCTGCTCATGCTTCTGCACACACAGTGCCGTTGATCCATCAACAACCTTTTTGCTGCTCTCTCTCTCACTTTGCTTTCACCATTTCTTTCCTGCACATTCTCCTGCTGCTACACAAATGCAAGGGGGTCGACGCAAGGGACGAAAGAACGCAGAACAACAAAATAAGTTGGCAAAAAAATACACGCTGGCGCAGGCACACCAGGACGCAGCAACAGAGAGGAGAGACAAGGTGCATGGAAACCTGAGAGGGACAAAACAGCAAGAGAACAAAGAATCGTGCAGGAAGAGCTGCAATTCAATGCAGGAAAAATGTAAAGCCAACTAGCATGCTGCTGGAATGCATGTGTGTTCATGTGAGGAGTGTTGCAAATCAGAATGCCGAGTAGCAGGCGCCACTTGCCACATGGGGTTCCGAAATGTGGCTACAACAGCGATCTGGCTTAATAATTGGTAGGATTGGAAATGAAACAATCCTGGTGTTTTGGGGGCGGTGGAAGCTTTTTTGGGGGAGGAGAGATTTGGGGATGGGGAGATTTGGGGGAGAGCGATTTGAGGGGATGAGAGATTTCGAGATTGGCGAGCGTGAGATTGGGGGGTGAATGAGTGAGTGATTTGTGGGTGAGTGAGGGAATGGTGAAAGTCAGGCAGTTTTGAAGCTTGAGGCAAGGCAATGAAGGGTAGGGCTTGTCGTTTGCTTGTGTGGGAGTCAGAGCAGCAAGAGGTGGGTGTGGCGGAAGGTAAATGGTGAAATGAATCTTGAGTGCTGATTCCTTGGATGAATGCATGGAAGGAAAAAAAGAAGTGAAGAACAGCCTATGTCCGGTTAAGTAAAGAGAAAGCCATGACATCGATACCTACGGCCACACTAGTCTGAAAACGCCCGATCTCGTCTGATCTCGGAAGCAAAGCAGAGTCAAGCCTGGTTAGTACTTGGATGGGAGACTGCCTGGGAATACCAGGTGCAGTATGCTTTTGCTGCCATCCACAGGCTGCTCATGCTTCTGCACACACAGTGCCGTTGATCCATCAACAACCTTTTTGCTGCTCTCTCTCTCACTTTGCTTTCACCATTTCTTTCCTGCACATTCTCCTGCTGCTACACAAATGCAAGGGGGTCGACGCAAGGGACGAAAGAACGCAGAACAACAAAATAAGTTGGCAAAAAAATACACGCTGGCGCAGGCACACCAGGACGCAGCAACAGAGAGGAGAGACAAGGTGCATAGAAACCTGAGAGGGACAAACAGCAAGAGAACAAAGAATCGTGCAGGAAGAGCTGCAATTCAATGCAGGAAAAATGTAAAGCCAACTAGCATGCTGCTGGAATGCATGTGTGTTCATGTGAGGAGTGTTGCAAATCAGAATGCCGAGTAGCAGGCGCCACTTGCCACATGGGGTTCCGAAATGTGGCTACAACAGCGATCTGGCTTAATAATTGGTCGGATTGGAAATGAAACAATCCTGGTGTTTTGGGGGCGGTGGAAGCTTTTTTGGGGGAGGAGAGATTTGGGGATGGGGAGATTTGGGGGAGAGCGATTTGAGGGGATGAGAGATTTCGAGGTTGGCGAGCGTGAGATTGGGGGGTGAGTGAGTGAGTGATTTGTGGGTGAGTGAGGGAATGGTGAAAGTCAGGCAGTTTTGAAGCTTGAGGCAAGGCAATGAAGGGTAGGGCTTGTCGTTTGCTTGTGTGGGAGTCAGAGCAGCAAGAGGTGGGTGTGGCGGAAGGAAAATGGTGAAATGAATCTTGAGTGCTGATTCCTTGGATGAATGCATGGAAGGAAAAAAAGAAGTGAAGAACAGCCTATGTCCGGTTAAGTAAAGAGAAAGCCATGTCATCGATGCCTGAGGCCACACTAGTCTGAAAACGCCCGATCTCGTCTGATCTCGGAAACTAAGCAGAGTCAGGCCTGGTTAGTACTTGGATGGGAGACTGCCTGGAAATACCAGGTGCAGTAGGCTTTTGCTGCCATCCACAGGCTGCTCGTGCTTCTGCACACACAGTGCCGTTGATCCATCAACAACCTTTTTGCTGCTCTCTCTCTCACTTTGCTTTCACCATTTCTTTCCTGCACATTCTCCTGCTGCTACACAAATGCAAGGGGGTCGACGCAAGGGACGAAAGAACGCAGAACAACAAAATAAGTTGGCAAAAAAATACACGCTGGCGCAGGCACACCAGGACGCAGCAACAGAGAGGAGAGACAAGGTGCATAGAAACCTGAGAGGGACAAACAGCAAGAGAACAAAGAATCGTGCAGGAAGAGCTGCAATTCAATGCAGGAAAAATGTAAAGCCAACTAGCATGCTGCTGGAATGCATGTGTGTTCATGTGAGGAGTGTTGCAAATCAGAATGCCGAGTAGCAGGCGCCACTTGCCACATGGGGTTCCGAAATGTGGCTACAACAGCGATCTGGCTTAATAATTGGTTGGATTGGAAATGAAACAATCCTGGTGTTTTGGGGGCGGTGGAAGCTTTTTTGGGGGAGGAGAGATTTGGGGATGGGGAGATTTGGGGTAGAGCGATTTGAGGGGATGAGAGATTTCGAGGTTGGCGAGTGTGAGATTGTGGGGTGAGTGAGTGAGTGATTTGTGGGTGAGTGAGGGAATGGTGAAAGTCAGGCAGTTTTGAAGCTTGAGGCAAGGCAATGAAGGGTAGGGCTTGTCGTTTGCTTGTGTGGGAGTCAGAGCAGCAAGAGGTGGGTGTGGCGGAAGGTAAATGGTGAAATGAATCTTGAGTGCTGATTCCTTGGATGAATGCATGGAAGGAAAAAAAGAAGTGAAGAACAGCCTATGTCCGGTTAAGTAAAGAGAAAGCCATGACATCGATGCCTACGGCCACACTAGTCTGAAAACGCCCGATCTCGTCTGATCTCGGAAGCAAAGCAGAGTCAAGCCTGGTTAGTACTTGGATGGGAGACTGCCTGGGAATACCAGGTGCAGTACGCTTTTGCTGCCATCCACAGGCTGCTCATGCTTCTGCACACACAGTGCCGTTGATCCATCAACAACCTTTTTGCTGCTCTCTCTCTCACTTTGCTTTCACCATTTCTTTCCTGCACATTCTCCTGCTGCTACACAAATGCAAGGGGGTCGACGCAAGGGACGAAAGAACGCAGAACAACAAAATAAGTTGGCAAAAAAATACACGCTGGCGCAGGCACACCAGGACGCAGCAACAGAGAGGAGAGACAAGGTGCATGGAAACCTGAGAGGGACAAAACAGCAAGAGAACAAAGAATCGTGCAGGAAGAGCTGCAATTCAATGCAGGAAAAATGTAAAGCCAACTAGCATGCTGCTGGAATGCATGTGTGTTCATGTGAGGAGTGTTGCAAATCAGAATGCCGAGTAGCAGGCGCCACTTGCCACATGGGGTTCCGAAATGTGGCTACAACAGCGATCTGGCTTAATAATTGGTAGGATTGGAAATGAAACAATCCTGGTGTTTTGGGGGCGGTGGAAGCTTTTTTGGGGGAGGAGAGATTTGGGGATGGGGAGATTTGGGGGAGAGCGATTTGAGGGGATGAGAGATTTCGAGATTGGCGAGCGTGAGATTGGGGGGTGAATGAGTGAGTGATTTGTGGGTGAGTGAGGGAATGGTGAAAGTCAGGCAGTTTTGAAGCTTGAGGCAAGGCAATGAAGGGTAGGGCTTGTCGTTTGCTTGTGTGGGAGTCAGAGCAGCAAGAGGTGGGTGTGGCGGAAGGTAAATGGTGAAATGAATCTTGAGTGCTGATTCCTTGGATGAATGCATGGAAGGAAAAAAAGAAGTGAAGAACAGCCTATGTCCGGTTAAGTAAAGAGAAAGCCATGACATCAATGCCTACGGCCACACTAGTCTGAAAACGCCCGATCTCGTCTGATCTCGGAAGCAAAGCAGAGTCAAGCCTGGTTAGTACTTGGATGGGAGACTGCCTGGGAATACCAGGTGCAGTACGCTTTTGCTGCCATCCACAGGCTGCTCATGCTTCTGCACACACAGTGCCGTTGATCCATCAACAACCTTTTTGCTGCTCTCTCTCTCACTTTGCTTTCACCATTTCTTTCCTGCACATTCTCCTGCTGCTACACAAATGCAAGGGGGTCGACGCAAGGGACGAAAGAACGCAGAACAACAAAATAAGTTGGCAAAAAAATACACGCTGGCGCAGGCACACCAGGACGCAGCAACAGAGAGGAGAGACAAGGTGCATGGAAACCTGAGAGGGACAAAACAGCAAGAGAACAAAGAATCGTGCAGGAAGAGCTGCAATTCAATGCAGGAAAAATGTAAAGCCAACTAGCATGCTGCTGGAATGCATGTGTGTTCATGTGAGGAGTGTTGCAAATCAGAATGCCGAGTAGCAGGCGCCACTTGCCACATGGGGTTCCGAAATGTGGCTACAACAGCGATCTGGCTTAATAATTGGTAGGATTGGAAATGAAACAATCCTGGTGTTTTGGGGGCGGTGGAAGCTTTTTTGGGGGAGGAGAGATTTGGGGATGGGGAGATTTGGGGGAGAGCGATTTGAGGGGATGAGAGATTTCGAGATTGGCGAGCGTGAGATTGGGGGGTGAATGAGTGAGTGATTTGTGGGTGAGTGAGGGAATGGTGAAAGTCAGGCAGTTTTGAAGCTTGAGGCAAGGCAATGAAGGGTAGGGCTTGTCGTTTGCTTGTGTGGGAGTCAGAGCAGCAAGAGGTGGGTGTGGCGGAAGGAAAATGGTGAAATGAATCTTGAGTGCTGATTCCTTGGATGAATGCATGGAAGGAAAAAAAGAAGTGAAGAACAGCCTATGTCCGGTTAAGTAAAGAGAAAGCCATGTCATCAATGCCTGAGGCCACACTAGTCTGAAAACGCCTGATCTCGTCTGATCTCGGAAGCTAAGCAGAGTCAGGCCTGGTTAGTACTTGGATGGGAGACTGCCTGGAAATACCAGGTGCAGTAGGCTTTTGCTGCCATCCACAGGCTGCTCGTGCTTCTGCACACACAGTGCCGTTGATCCATCAACAACCTTTTTGCTGCTCTCTCTCTCACTTTGCTTTCACCATTTCTTTCCTGCACATTCTCCTGCTGCTACACAAATGCAAGGGGGTCGACGCAAGGGACGAAAGAACGCAGAAAAACAAAATAAGTTGGCAAAAATATACACGCTGGCGCAGGCACACCAGGACGCAGCAACAGAGAGGAGAGACAAGGTGCATAGAAACCTGAGAGGGACAAACAGCAAGAGAACAAAGAATCGTGCAGGAAGAGCTGCAATTCAATGCAGGAAAAATGTAAAGCCAACTAGCATGCTGCTGGAATGCATGTGTGTTCATGTGAGGAGTGTTGCAAATCAGAATGCCGAGTAGCAGGTGCCACTTGCCACATGGGGTTCTGAAATGTGGCTACAACAGCGATCTGGCTTAATAATTGGTGGGATTGGAAATGAAACAATCCTGGTGTTTTGGGGGCGGTGGAAGCTTTTTTGGGGGAGGAGAGATTTGGGGATGGGGAGATTTGGGGGAGAGCGATTTGAGGGGATGAGAGATTTCGAGATTGGCGAGCGTGAGATTGGGGGGTGAATGAGTGAGTGATTTGTGGGTGAGTGAGGGAATGGTGAAAGTCAGGCAGTTTTGAAGCTTGAGGCAAGGCAATGAAGGGTAGGGCTTGTCGTTTGCTTGTGTGGGAGTCAGAGCAGCAAGAGGTGGGTGTGGCGGAAGGTAAATGGTGAAATGAATCTTGAGTGCTGATTCCTTGGATGAATGCATGGAAGGAAAAAAAGAAGTGAAGAACAGCCTATGTCCGGTTAAGTAAAGAGAAAGCCATGACATCGATGCCTACGGCCACACTAGTCTGAAAACGCCCGATCTCGTCTGATCTCGGAAGCAAAGCAGAGTCAAGCCTGGTTAGTACTTGGATGGGAGACTGCCTGGGAATACCAGGTGCAGTACGCTTTTGCTGCCATCCACAGGCTGCTCATGCTTCTGCACACACAGTGCCGTTGATCCATCAACAACCTTTTTGCTGCTCTCTCTCTCACTTTGCTTTCACCATTTCTTTCCTGCACATTCTCCTGCTGCTACACAAATGCAAGGGGGTCGACGCAAGGGACGAAAGAACGCAGAACAACAAAATAAGTTGGCAAAAAAATACACGCTGGCGCAGGCACACCAGGACGCAGCAACAGAGAGGAGAGACAAGGTGCATGGAAACCTGAGAGGGACAAAACAGCAAGAGAACAAAGAATCGTGCAGGAAGAGCTGCAATTCAATGCAGGAAAAATGTAAAGCCAACTAGCATGCTGCTGGAATGCATGTGTGTTCATGTGAGGAGTGTTGCAAATCAGAATGCCGAGTAGCAGGCGCCACTTGCCACATGGGGTTCCGAAATGTGGCTACAACAGCGATCTGGCTTAATAATTGGTCGGATTGGAAATGAAACAATCCTGGTGTTTTGGGGGCGGTGGAAGCTTTTTTGGGGGAGAAGAGATTTGGGGATGGGGAGATTTGGGGGAGAGCGATTTGAGGGGATGAGAGATTTCGAGATTGGCGAGCGTGAGATTGGGGGGTGAATGAGTGAGTGATTTGTGGGTGAGTGAGGGAATGGTGAAAGTCAGGCAGTTTTGAAGCTTGAGGCAAGGCAATGAAGGGTAGGGCTTGTCGTTTGCTTGTGTGGGAGTCAGAGCAGCAAGAGGTGGGTGTGGCGGAAGGAAAATGGTGAAATGAATCTTGAGTGCTGATTCCTTGGATGAATGCATGGAAGGAAAAAAAGAAGTGAAGAACAGCCTATGTCCGGTTAAGTAAAGAGAAAGCCATGTCATCAATGCCTGAGGCCACACTAGTCTGAAAACGCCTGATCTCGTCTGATCTCGGAAGCTAAGCAGAGTCAGGCCTGGTTAGTACTTGGATGGGAGACTGCCTGGAAATACCAGGTGCAGTAGGCTTTTGCTGCCATCCACAGGCTGCTCGTGCTTCTGCACACACAGTGCCGTTGATCCATCAACAACCTTTTTGCTGCTCTCTCTCTCACTTTGCTTTCACCATTTCTTTCCTGCACATTCTCCTGCTGCTACACAAATGCAAGGGGGTCGACGCAAGGGACGAAAGAACGCAGAAAAACAAAATAAGTTGGCAAAAATATACACGCTGGCGCAGGCACACCAGGACGCAGCAACAGAGAGGAGAGACAAGGTGCATAGAAACCTGAGAGGGACAAACAGCAAGAGAACAAAGAATCGTGCAGGAAGAGCTGCAATTCAATGCAGGAAAAATGTAAAGCCAACTAGCATGCTGCTGGAATGCATGTGTGTTCATGTGAGGAGTGTTGCAAATCAGAATGCCGAGTAGCAGGTGCCACTTGCCACATGGGGTTCTGAAATGTGGCTACAACAGCGATCTGGCTTAATAATTGGTGGGATTGGAAATGAAACAATCCTGGTGTTTTGGGGGCGGTGGAAGCTTTTTTGGGGGAGGAGAGATTTGGGGATGGGGAGATTTGGGGGAGAGCGATTTGAGGGGATGAGAGATTTCGAGATTGGCGAGCGTGAGATTGGGGGGTGAATGAGTGAGTGATTTGTGGGTGAGTGAGGGAATGGTGAAAGTCAGGCAGTTTTGAAGCTTGAGGCAAGGCAATGAAGGGTAGGGCTTGTCGTTTGCTTGTGTGGGAGTCAGAGCAGCAAGAGGTGGGTGTGGCGGAAGGTAAATGGTGAAATGAATCTTGAGTGCTGATTCCTTGGATGAATGCATGGAAGGAAAAAAAGAAGTGAAGAACAGCCTATGTCCGGTTAAGTAAAGAGAAAGCCATGACATCGATGCCTACGGCCACACTAGTCTGAAAACGCCCGATCTCGTCTGATCTCGGAAGCAAAGCAGAGTCAAGCCTGGTTAGTACTTGGATGGGAGACTGCCTGGGAATACCAGGTGCAGTACGCTTTTGCTGCCATCCACAGGCTGCTCATGCTTCTGCACACACAGTGCCGTTGATCCATCAACAACCTTTTTGCTGCTCTCTCTCTCACTTTGCTTTCACCATTTCTTTCCTGCACATTCTCCTGCTGCTACACAAATGCAAGGGGGTCGACGCAAGGGACGAAAGAACGCAGAACAACAAAATAAGTTGGCAAAAAAATACACGCTGGCGCAGGCACACCAGGACGCAGCAACAGAGAGGAGAGACAAGGTGCATGGAAACCTGAGAGGGACAAAACAGCAAGAGAACAAAGAATCGTGCAGGAAGAGCTGCAATTCAATGCAGGAAAAATGTAAAGCCAACTAGCATGCTGCTGGAATGCATGTGTGTTCATGTGAGGAGTGTTGCAAATCAGAATGCCGAGTAGCAGGCGCCACTTGCCACATGGGGTTCCGAAATGTGGCTACAACAGCGATCTGGCTTAATAATTGGTGGGATTGGAAATGAAACAATCCTGGTGTTTTGGGGGCGGTGGAAGCTTTTTTGGGGGAGAAGAGATTTGGGGATGGGGAGATTTGGGGGAGAGCGATTTGAGGGGATGAGAGATTTCGAGATTGGCGAGCGTGAGATTGGGGGGTGAATGAGTGAGTGATTTGTGGGTGAGTGAGGGAATGGTGAAAGTCAGGCAGTTTTGAAGCTTGAGGCAAGGCAATGAAGGGTAGGGCTTGTCGTTTGCTTGTGTGGGAGTCAGAGCAGCAAGAGGTGGGTGTGGCGGAAGGAAAATGTTGAAATGAATCTTGAGTGCTGATTCCTTGGATGAATGCATGGAAGGAGAAAAAGGAGTGAAGAACAGCCTTATGTCCGTTTAAGTAAAGAGAAAGCCATGACATCGATGCCTACGGCCACACTAGTCTGAAAACGCCCGATCTCGTCTGATCTCGGAAGCTAAGCAGAGTCAGGCCTGGTTAGTACTTGGATGGGAGACTGCCTGGGAATACCAGGTGCAGTAGGCTTTTGCTGCCATCCACAGGCTGCTCATGCTTCTGCACACACAGTGCCGTTGATCCATCAACAACCTTTTTGCTGCTCTCTCTCTCACTTTGCTTTCACCATTTCTTTCCTGCACATTTTCCTGCTGCTACACAAATGCAAGGGGGTCGACGCAAGGGACGAAAGAACGCAGAACAACAAAATAAGTTGGCAAAAAAATACACGCTGGCGCAGGCACACCAGGACGCAGCAACAGAGAGGAGAGACAAGGTGCATAGAAACCTGAGAGGGACAAACAGCAAGAGAACAAAGAATCGTGCAGGAAGAGCTGCAATTCAATGCAGGAAAAATGTAAAGCCAACTAGCATGCTGCTGGAATGCATGTGTGTTCATGTGAGGAGTGTTGCAAATCAGAATGCCGAGTAGCAGGCGCCACTTGCCACATGGGGTTCCGAAATGTGGCTACAACAGCGATCTGGCTTAATAATTGGTGGGATTGGAAATGAAACAATCCTGGTGTTTTGGGGGCGGTGGAAGCTTTTTTGGGGGAGGAGAGATTTGGGGATGGGGAGATTTGGGGGAGAGCGATTTGAGGGGATGAGAGATTTCGAGGTTGGCGAGCGTGAGATTGGGGGGTGAGTGAGTGAGTGATTTGTGGGTGAGTGAGGGAATGGTGAAAGTCAGGCAGTTTTGAAGCTTGAGGCAAGGCAATGAAGGGTAGGGCTTGTCGTTTGCTTGTGTGGGAGTCAGAGCAGCAAGAGGTGGGTGTGGCGGAAGGAAAATGGTGAAATGAATCTTGAGTGCTGATTCCTTGGATGAATGCATGGAAGGAAAAAAAGAAGTGAAGAACAGCCTATGTCCGGTTAAGTAAAGAGAAAGCCATGTCATCAATGCCTGAGGCCACACTAGTCTGAAAACGCCTGATCTCGTCTGATCTCGGAAGCTAAGCAGAGTCAGGCCTGGTTAGTACTTGGATGGGAGACTGCCTGGAAATACCAGGTGCAGTAGGCTTTTGCTGCCATCCACAGGCTGCTCGTGCTTCTGCACACACAGTGCCGTTGATCCATCAACAACCTTTTTGCTGCTCTCTCTCTCACTTTGCTTTCACCATTTCTTTCCTGCACATTCTCCTGCTGCTACACAAATGCAAGGGGGTCGACGCAAGGGACGAAAGAACGCAGAAAAACAAAATAAGTTGGCAAAAATATACACGCTGGCGCAGGCACACCAGGACGCAGCAACAGAGAGGAGAGACAAGGTGCATAGAAACCTGAGAGGGACAAACAGCAAGAGAACAAAGAATCGTGCAGGAAGAGCTGCAATTCAATGCAGGAAAAATGTAAAGCCAACTAGCATGCTGCTGGAATGCATGTGTGTTCATGTGAGGAGTGTTGCAAATCAGAATGCCGAGTAGCAGGTGCCACTTGCCACATGGGGTTCCGAAATGTGGCTACAACAGCGATCTGGCTTAATAATTGGTAGGATTGGAAATGAAACAATCCTGGTGTTTTGGGGGCGGTGGAAGCTTTTTTGGGGGAGGAGAGATTTGGGGATGGGGAGATTTGGGGGAGAGCGATTTGAGGGGATGAGAGATTTCGAGATTGGCGAGCGTGAGATTGGGGGGTGAATGAGTGAGTGATTTGTGGGTGAGTGAGGGAATGGTGAAAGTCAGGCAGTTTTGAAGCTTGAGGCAAGGCAATGAAGGGTAGGGCTTGTCGTTTGCTTGTGTGGGAGTCAGAGCAGCAAGAGGTGGGTGTGGCGGAAGGAAAATGGTGAAATGAATCTTGAGTGCTGATTCCTTGGATGAATGCATGGAAGGAAAAAAAGAAGTGAAGAACAGCCTATGTCCGGTTAAGTAAAGAGAAAGCCATGTCATCAATGCCTGAGGCCACACTAGTCTGAAAACGCCTGATCTCGTCTGATCTCGGAAACTAAGCAGAGTCAGGCCTGGTTAGTACTTGGATGGGAGACTGCCTGGAAATACCAGGTGCAGTAGGCTTTTGCTGCCATCCACAGGCTGCTCGTGCTTCTGCACACACAGTGCCGTTGATCCATCAACAACCTTTTTGCTGCTCTCTCTCTCACTTTGCTTTCACCATTTCTTTCCTGCACATTCTCCTGCTGCAACACAAATGCAAGGGGGTCGACGCAAGGGACGAAAGAACGCAGAAAAACAAAATAAGTTGGCAAAAATATACACGCTGGCGCAGGCACACCAGGACGCAGCAACAGAGAGGAGAGACAAGGTGCATAGAAACCTGAGAGGGACAAACAGCAAGAGAACAAAGAATCGTGCAGGAAGAGCTGCAATTCAATGCAGGAAAAATGTAAAGCCAACTAGCATGCTGCTGGAATGCATGTGTGTTCATGTGAGGAGTGTTGCAAATCAGAATGCCGAGTAGCAGGTGCCACTTGCCACATGGGGTTCCGAAATGTGGCTACAACAGCGATCTGGCTTAATAATTGGTGGGATTGGAAATGAAACAATCCTGGTGTTTTGGGGGCGGTGGAAGCTTTTTTGGGGGAGGAGAGATTTGGGGATGGGGAGATTTGGGGGAGAGCGATTTGAGGGGATGAGAGATTTCGAGATTGGCGAGCGTGAGATTGGGGGGTGAATGAGTGAGTGATTTGTGGGTGAGTGAGGGAATGGTGAAAGTCAGGCAGTTTTGAAGCTTGAGGCAAGGCAATGAAGGGTAGGGCTTGTCGTTTGCTTGTGTGGGAGTCAGAGCAGCAAGAGGTGGGTGTGGCGGAAGGAAAATGGTGAAATGAATCTTGAGTGCTGATTCCTTGGATGAATGCATGGAAGGAAAAAAAGAAGTGAAGAACAGCCTATGTCCGGTTAAGTAAAGAGAAAGCCATGACATCGATGCCTACGGCCACACTAGTCTGAAAACGCCCGATCTCGTCTGATCTCGGAAGCAAAGCAGAGTCAAGCCTGGTTAGTACTTGGATGGGAGACTGCCTGGGAATACCAGGTGCAGTACGCTTTTGCTGCCATCCACAGGCTGCTCATGCTTCTGCACACACAGTGCCGTTGATCCATCAACAACCTTTTTGCTGCTCTCTCTCTCACTTTGCTTTCACCATTTCTTTCCTGCACATTTTCCTGCTGCTACACAAATGCAAGGGGGTCGACGCAAGGGACGAAAGAACGCAGAACAACAAAATAAGTTGGCAAAAAAATACACGCTGGCGCAGGCACACCAGGACGCAGCAACAGAGTGGAGAGACAAGGTGCATAGAAACCTGAGAGGGACAAACAGCAAGAGAACAAAGAATCGTGCAGGAAGAGCTGCAATTCAATGCAGGAAAAATGTAAAGCCAACTAGCATGCTGCTGGAATGCATGTGTGTTCATGTGAGGAGTGTTGCAAATCAGAATGCCGAGTAGCAGGCGCCACTTGCCACATGGGGTTCCGAAATGTGGCTACAACAGCGATCTGGCTTAATAATTGGTCGGATTGGAAATGAAACAATCCTGGTGTTTTGGGGGCGGTGGAAGCTTTTTTGGGGGAGGAGAGATTTGGGGATGGGGAGATTTGGGGGAGAGCGATTTGAGGGGATGAGAGATTTCGAGATTGGCGAGCGTGAGATTGGGGGGTGAATGAGTGAGTGATTTGTGGGTGAGTGAGGGAATGGTGAAAGTCAGGCAGTTTTGAAGCTTGAGGCAAGGCAATGAAGGGTAGGGCTTGTCGTTTGCTTGTGTGGGAGTCAGAGCAGCAAGAGGTGGGTGTGGCGGAAGGAAAATGTTGAAATGAATCTTGAGTGCTGATTCCTTGGATGAATGCATGGAAGGAGAAAAAGGAGTGAAGAACAGCCTTATGTCCGTTTAAGTAAAGAGAAAGCCATGACATCGATGCCTACGGCCACACTAGTCTGAAAACGCCCGATCTCGTCTGATCTCGGAAGCTAAGCAGAGTCAGGCCTGGTTAGTACTTGGATGGGAGACTGCCTGGGAATACCAGGTGCAGTAGGCTTTTGCTGCCATCCACAGGCTGCTCATGCTTCTGCACACACAGTGCCGTTGATCCATCAACAACCTTTTTGCTGCTCTCTCTCTCACTTTGCTTTCACCATTTCTTTCCTGCACATTTTCCTGCTGCTACACAAATGCAAGGGGGTCGACGCAAGGGACGAAAGAACGCAGAACAACAAAATAAGTTGGCAAAAAAATACACGCTGGCGCAGGCACACCAGGACGCAGCAACAGAGAGGAGAGACAAGGTGCATAGAAACCTGAGAGGGACAAACAGCAAGAGAACAAAGAATCGTGCAGGAAGAGCTGCAATTCAATGCAGGAAAAATGTAAAGCCAACTAGCATGCTGCTGGAATGCATGTGTGTTCATGTGAGGAGTGTTGCAAATCAGAATGCCGAGTAGCAGGCGCCACTTGCCACATGGGGTTCCGAAATGTGGCTACAACAGCGATCTGGCTTAATAATTGGTGGGATTGGAAATGAAACAATCCTGGTGTTTTGGGGGCGGTGGAAGCTTTTTTGGGGGAGGAGAGATTTGGGGATGGGGAGATTTGGGGGAGAGCGATTTGAGGGGATGAGAGATTTCGAGGTTGGCGAGCGTGAGATTGGGGGGTGAGTGAGTGAGTGATTTGTGGGTGAGTGAGGGAATGGTGAAAGTCAGGCAGTTTTGAAGCTTGAGGCAAGGCAATGAAGGGTAGGGCTTGTCGTTTGCTTGTGTGGGAGTCAGAGCAGCAAGAGGTGGGTGTGGCGGAAGGAAAATGGTGAAATGAATCTTGAGTGCTGATTCCTTGGATGAATGCATGGAAGGAAAAAAAGAAGTGAAGAACAGCCTATGTCCGGTTAAGTAAAGAGAAAGCCATGTCATCAATGCCTGAGGCCACACTAGTCTGAAAACGCCTGATCTCGTCTGATCTCGGAAGCTAAGCAGAGTCAGGCCTGGTTAGTACTTGGATGGGAGACTGCCTGGAAATACCAGGTGCAGTAGGCTTTTGCTGCCATCCACAGGCTGCTCGTGCTTCTGCACACACAGTGCCGTTGATCCATCAACAACCTTTTTGCTGCTCTCTCTCTCACTTTGCTTTCACCATTTCTTTCCTGCACATTCTCCTGCTGCTACACAAATGCAAGGGGGTCGACGCAAGGGACGAAAGAACGCAGAAAAACAAAATAAGTTGGCAAAAATATACACGCTGGCGCAGGCACACCAGGACGCAGCAACAGAGAGGAGAGACAAGGTGCATAGAAACCTGAGAGGGACAAACAGCAAGAGAACAAAGAATCGTGCAGGAAGAGCTGCAATTCAATGCAGGAAAAATGTAAAGCCAACTAGCATGCTGCTGGAATGCATGTGTGTTCATGTGAGGAGTGTTGCAAATCAGAATGCCGAGTAGCAGGTGCCACTTGCCACATGGGGTTCCGAAATGTGGCTACAACAGCGATCTGGCTTAATAATTGGTAGGATTGGAAATGAAACAATCCTGGTGTTTTGGGGGCGGTGGAAGCTTTTTTGGGGGAGGAGAGATTTGGGGATGGGGAGATTTGGGGGAGAGCGATTTGAGGGGATGAGAGATTTCGAGATTGGCGAGCGTGAGATTGGGGGGTGAATGAGTGAGTGATTTGTGGGTGAGTGAGGGAATGGTGAAAGTCAGGCAGTTTTGAAGCTTGAGGCAAGGCAATGAAGGGTAGGGCTTGTCGTTTGCTTGTGTGGGAGTCAGAGCAGCAAGAGGTGGGTGTGGCGGAAGGAAAATGGTGAAATGAATCTTGAGTGCTGATTCCTTGGATGAATGCATGGAAGGAAAAAAAGAAGTGAAGAACAGCCTATGTCCGGTTAAGTAAAGAGAAAGCCATGTCATCAATGCCTGAGGCCACACTAGTCTGAAAACGCCTGATCTCGTCTGATCTCGGAAACTAAGCAGAGTCAGGCCTGGTTAGTACTTGGATGGGAGACTGCCTGGAAATACCAGGTGCAGTAGGCTTTTGCTGCCATCCACAGGCTGCTCGTGCTTCTGCACACACAGTGCCGTTGATCCATCAACAACCTTTTTGCTGCTCTCTCTCTCACTTTGCTTTCACCATTTCTTTCCTGCACATTCTCCTGCTGCAACACAAATGCAAGGGGGTCGACGCAAGGGACGAAAGAACGCAGAAAAACAAAATAAGTTGGCAAAAATATACACGCTGGCGCAGGCACACCAGGACGCAGCAACAGAGAGGAGAGACAAGGTGCATAGAAACCTGAGAGGGACAAACAGCAAGAGAACAAAGAATCGTGCAGGAAGAGCTGCAATTCAATGCAGGAAAAATGTAAAGCCAACTAGCATGCTGCTGGAATGCATGTGTGTTCATGTGAGGAGTGTTGCAAATCAGAATGCCGAGTAGCAGGTGCCACTTGCCACATGGGGTTCCGAAATGTGGCTACAACAGCGATCTGGCTTAATAATTGGTGGGATTGGAAATGAAACAATCCTGGTGTTTTGGGGGCGGTGGAAGCTTTTTTGGGGGAGGAGAGATTTGGGGATGGGGAGATTTGGGGGAGAGCGATTTGAGGGGATGAGAGATTTCGAGATTGGCGAGCGTGAGATTGGGGGGTGAATGAGTGAGTGATTTGTGGGTGAGTGAGGGAATGGTGAAAGTCAGGCAGTTTTGAAGCTTGAGGCAAGGCAATGAAGGGTAGGGCTTGTCGTTTGCTTGTGTGGGAGTCAGAGCAGCAAGAGGTGGGTGTGGCGGAAGGAAAATGGTGAAATGAATCTTGAGTGCTGATTCCTTGGATGAATGCATGGAAGGAAAAAAAGAAGTGAAGAACAGCCTATGTCCGGTTAAGTAAAGAGAAAGCCATGACATCGATGCCTACGGCCACACTAGTCTGAAAACGCCCGATCTCGTCTGATCTCGGAAGCAAAGCAGAGTCAAGCCTGGTTAGTACTTGGATGGGAGACTGCCTGGGAATACCAGGTGCAGTACGCTTTTGCTGCCATCCACAGGCTGCTCATGCTTCTGCACACACAGTGCCGTTGATCCATCAACAACCTTTTTGCTGCTCTCTCTCTCACTTTGCTTTCACCATTTCTTTCCTGCACATTTTCCTGCTGCTACACAAATGCAAGGGGGTCGACGCAAGGGACGAAAGAACGCAGAACAACAAAATAAGTTGGCAAAAAAATACACGCTGGCGCAGGCACACCAGGACGCAGCAACAGAGTGGAGAGACAAGGTGCATAGAAACCTGAGAGGGACAAACAGCAAGAGAACAAAGAATCGTGCAGGAAGAGCTGCAATTCAATGCAGGAAAAATGTAAAGCCAACTAGCATGCTGCTGGAATGCATGTGTGTTCATGTGAGGAGTGTTGCAAATCAGAATGCCGAGTAGCAGGCGCCACTTGCCACATGGGGTTCCGAAATGTGGCTACAACAGCGATCTGGCTTAATAATTGGTCGGATTGGAAATGAAACAATCCTGGTGTTTTGGGGGCGGTGGAAGCTTTTTTGGGGGAGGAGAGATTTGGGGATGGGGAGATTTGGGGGAGAGCGATTTGAGGGGATGAGAGATTTCGAGGTTGGCGAGCGTGAGATTGGGGGGTGAGTGAGTGAGTGATTTGTGGGTGAGTGAGGGAATGGTGAAAGTCAGGCAGTTTTGAAGCTTGAGGCAAGGCAATGAAGGGTAGGGCTTGTCGTTTGCTTGTGTGGGAGTCAGAGCAGCAAGAGGTGGGTGTGGCGGAAGGAAAATGGTGAAATGAATCTTGAGTGCTGATTCCTTGGATGAATGCATGGAAGGAAAAAAAGAAGTGAAGAACAGCCTATGTCCGGTTAAGTAAAGAGAAAGCCATGTCATCAATGCCTGAGGCCACACTAGTCTGAAAACGCCTGATCTCGTCTGATCTCGGAAGCTAAGCAGAGTCAGGCCTGGTTAGTACTTGGATGGGAGACTGCCTGGAAATACCAGGTGCAGTAGGCTTTTGCTGCCATCCACAGGCTGCTCGTGCTTCTGCACACACAGTGCCGTTGATCCATCAACAACCTTTTTGCTGCTCTCTCTCTCACTTTGCTTTCACCATTTCTTTCCTGCACATTCTCCTGCTGCTACACAAATGCAAGGGGGTCGACGCAAGGGACGAAAGAACGCAGAAAAACAAAATAAGTTGGCAAAAATATACACGCTGGCGCAGGCACACCAGGACGCAGCAACAGAGAGGAGAGACAAGGTGCATAGAAACCTGAGAGGGACAAACAGCAAGAGAACAAAGAATCGTGCAGGAAGAGCTGCAATTCAATGCAGGAAAAATGTAAAGCCAACTAGCATGCTGCTGGAATGCATGTGTGTTCATGTGAGGAGTGTTGCAAATCAGAATGCCGAGTAGCAGGTGCCACTTGCCACATGGGGTTCCGAAATGTGGCTACAACAGCGATCTGGCTTAATAATTGGTAGGATTGGAAATGAAACAATCCTGGTGTTTTGGGGGCGGTGGAAGCTTTTTTGGGGGAGGAGAGATTTGGGGATGGGGAGATTTGGGGGAGAGCGATTTGAGGGGATGAGAGATTTCGAGATTGGCGAGCGTGAGATTGGGGGGTGAGTGAGTGAGTGATTTGTGGGTGAGTGAGGGAATGGTGAAAGTCAGGCAGTTTTGAAGCTTGAGGCAAGGCAATGAAGGGTAGGGCTTGTCGTTTGCTTGTGTGGGAGTCAGAGCAGCAAGAGGTGGGTGTGGCGGAAGGAAAATGGTGAAATGAATCTTGAGTGCTGATTCCTTGGATGAATGCATGGAAGGAAAAAAAGAAGTGAAGAACAGCCTATGTCCGGTTAAGTAAAGAGAAAGCCATGTCATCAATGCCTGAGGCCACACTAGTCTGAAAACGCCTGATCTCGTCTGATCTCGGAAGCTAAGCAGAGTCAGGCCTGGTTAGTACTTGGATGGGAGACTGCCTGGAAATACCAGGTGCAGTAGGCTTTTGCTGCCATCCACAGGCTGCTCGTGCTTCTGCACACACAGTGCCGTTGATCCATCAACAACCTTTTTGCTGCTCTCTCTCTCACTTTGCTTTCACCATTTCTTTCCTGCACATTCTCCTGCTGCTACACAAATGCAAGGGGGTCGACGCAAGGGACGAAAGAACGCAGAAAAACAAAATAAGTTGGCAAAAATATACACGCTGGCGCAGGCACACCAGGACGCAGCAACAGAGAGGAGAGACAAGGTGCATAGAAACCTGAGAGGGACAAACAGCAAGAGAACAAAGAATCGTGCAGGAAGAGCTGCAATTCAATGCAGGAAAAATGTAAAGCCAACTAGCATGCTGCTGGAATGCATGTGTGTTCATGTGAGGAGTGTTGCAAATCAGAATGCCGAGTAGCAGGTGCCACTTGCCACATGGGGTTCTGAAATGTGGCTACAACAGCGATCTGGCTTAATAATTGGTGGGATTGGAAATGAAACAATCCTGGTGTTTTGGGGGCGGTGGAAGCTTTTTTGGGGGAGGAGAGATTTGGGGATGGGGAGATTTGGGGGAGAGCGATTTGAGGGGATGAGAGATTTCGAGATTGGCGAGCGTGAGATTGGGGGGTGAATGAGTGAGTGATTTGTGGGTGAGTGAGGGAATGGTGAAAGTCAGGCAGTTTTGAAGCTTGAGGCAAGGCAATGAAGGGTAGGGCTTGTCGTTTGCTTGTGTGGGAGTCAGAGCAGCAAGAGGTGGGTGTGGCGGAAGGTAAATGGTGAAATGAATCTTGAGTGCTGATTCCTTGGATGAATGCATGGAAGGAAAAAAAGAAGTGAAGAACAGCCTATGTCCGGTTAAGTAAAGAGAAAGCCATGACATCGATGCCTACGGCCACACTAGTCTGAAAACGCCCGATCTCGTCTGATCTCGGAAGCAAAGCAGAGTCAAGCCTGGTTAGTACTTGGATGGGAGACTGCCTGGGAATACCAGGTGCAGTACGCTTTTGCTGCCATCCACAGGCTGCTCATGCTTCTGCACACACAGTGCCGTTGATCCATCAACAACCTTTTTGCTGCTCTCTCTCTCACTTTGCTTTCACCATTTCTTTCCTGCACATTCTCCTGCTGCTACACAAATGCAAGGGGGTCGACGCAAGGGACGAAAGAACGCAGAACAACAAAATAAGTTGGCAAAAAAATACACGCTGGCGCAGGCACACCAGGACGCAGCAACAGAGAGGAGAGACAAGGTGCATGGAAACCTGAGAGGGACAAAACAGCAAGAGAACAAAGAATCGTGCAGGAAGAGCTGCAATTCAATGCAGGAAAAATGTAAAGCCAACTAGCATGCTGCTGGAATGCATGTGTGTTCATGTGAGGAGTGTTGCAAATCAGAATGCCGAGTAGCAGGCGCCACTTGCCACATGGGGTTCCGAAATGTGGCTACAACAGCGATCTGGCTTAATAATTGGTCGGATTGGAAATGAAACAATCCTGGTGTTTTGGGGGCGGTGGAAGCTTTTTTGGGGGAGAAGAGATTTGGGGATGGGGAGATTTGGGGGAGAGCGATTTGAGGGGATGAGAGATTTCGAGATTGGCGAGCGTGAGATTGGGGGGTGAATGAGTGAGTGATTTGTGGGTGAGTGAGGGAATGGTGAAAGTCAGGCAGTTTTGAAGCTTGAGGCAAGGCAATGAAGGGTAGGGCTTGTCGTTTGCTTGTGTGGGAGTCAGAGCAGCAAGAGGTGGGTGTGGCGGAAGGAAAATGGTGAAATGAATCTTGAGTGCTGATTCCTTGGATGAATGCATGGAAGGAAAAAAAGAAGTGAAGAACAGCCTATGTCCGGTTAAGTAAAGAGAAAGCCATGTCATCAATGCCTGAGGCCACACTAGTCTGAAAACGCCTGATCTCGTCTGATCTCGGAAGCTAAGCAGAGTCAGGCCTGGTTAGTACTTGGATGGGAGACTGCCTGGAAATACCAGGTGCAGTAGGCTTTTGCTGCCATCCACAGGCTGCTCGTGCTTCTGCACACACAGTGCCGTTGATCCATCAACAACCTTTTTGCTGCTCTCTCTCTCACTTTGCTTTCACCATTTCTTTCCTGCACATTCTCCTGCTGCTACACAAATGCAAGGGGGTCGACGCAAGGGACGAAAGAACGCAGAAAAACAAAATAAGTTGGCAAAAATATACACGCTGGCGCAGGCACACCAGGACGCAGCAACAGAGAGGAGAGACAAGGTGCATAGAAACCTGAGAGGGACAAACAGCAAGAGAACAAAGAATCGTGCAGGAAGAGCTGCAATTCAATGCAGGAAAAATGTAAAGCCAACTAGCATGCTGCTGGAATGCATGTGTGTTCATGTGAGGAGTGTTGCAAATCAGAATGCCGAGTAGCAGGTGCCACTTGCCACATGGGGTTCTGAAATGTGGCTACAACAGCGATCTGGCTTAATAATTGGTGGGATTGGAAATGAAACAATCCTGGTGTTTTGGGGGCGGTGGAAGCTTTTTTGGGGGAGGAGAGATTTGGGGATGGGGAGATTTGGGGGAGAGCGATTTGAGGGGATGAGAGATTTCGAGATTGGCGAGCGTGAGATTGGGGGGTGAATGAGTGAGTGATTTGTGGGTGAGTGAGGGAATGGTGAAAGTCAGGCAGTTTTGAAGCTTGAGGCAAGGCAATGAAGGGTAGGGCTTGTCGTTTGCTTGTGTGGGAGTCAGAGCAGCAAGAGGTGGGTGTGGCGGAAGGTAAATGGTGAAATGAATCTTGAGTGCTGATTCCTTGGATGAATGCATGGAAGGAAAAAAAGAAGTGAAGAACAGCCTATGTCCGGTTAAGTAAAGAGAAAGCCATGACATCGATGCCTACGGCCACACTAGTCTGAAAACGCCCGATCTCGTCTGATCTCGGAAGCAAAGCAGAGTCAAGCCTGGTTAGTACTTGGATGGGAGACTGCCTGGGAATACCAGGTGCAGTACGCTTTTGCTGCCATCCACAGGCTGCTCATGCTTCTGCACACACAGTGCCGTTGATCCATCAACAACCTTTTTGCTGCTCTCTCTCTCACTTTGCTTTCACCATTTCTTTCCTGCACATTCTCCTGCTGCTACACAAATGCAAGGGGGTCGACGCAAGGGACGAAAGAACGCAGAACAACAAAATAAGTTGGCAAAAAAATACACGCTGGCGCAGGCACACCAGGACGCAGCAACAGAGAGGAGAGACAAGGTGCATGGAAACCTGAGAGGGACAAAACAGCAAGAGAACAAAGAATCGTGCAGGAAGAGCTGCAATTCAATGCAGGAAAAATGTAAAGCCAACTAGCATGCTGCTGGAATGCATGTGTGTTCATGTGAGGAGTGTTGCAAATCAGAATGCCGAGTAGCAGGCGCCACTTGCCACATGGGGTTCCGAAATGTGGCTACAACAGCGATCTGGCTTAATAATTGGTGGGATTGGAAATGAAACAATCCTGGTGTTTTGGGGGCGGTGGAAGCTTTTTTGGGGGAGAAGAGATTTGGGGATGGGGAGATTTGGGGGAGAGCGATTTGAGGGGATGAGAGATTTCGAGATTGGCGAGCGTGAGATTGGGGGGTGAATGAGTGAGTGATTTGTGGGTGAGTGAGGGAATGGTGAAAGTCAGGCAGTTTTGAAGCTTGAGGCAAGGCAATGAAGGGTAGGGCTTGTCGTTTGCTTGTGTGGGAGTCAGAGCAGCAAGAGGTGGGTGTGGCGGAAGGAAAATGTTGAAATGAATCTTGAGTGCTGATTCCTTGGATGAATGCATGGAAGGAGAAAAAGGAGTGAAGAACAGCCTTATGTCCGTTTAAGTAAAGAGAAAGCCATGACATCGATGCCTACGGCCACACTAGTCTGAAAACGCCCGATCTCGTCTGATCTCGGAAGCTAAGCAGAGTCAGGCCTGGTTAGTACTTGGATGGGAGACTGCCTGGGAATACCAGGTGCAGTAGGCTTTTGCTGCCATCCACAGGCTGCTCATGCTTCTGCACACACAGTGCCGTTGATCCATCAACAACCTTTTTGCTGCTCTCTCTCTCACTTTGCTTTCACCATTTCTTTCCTGCACATTTTCCTGCTGCTACACAAATGCAAGGGGGTCGACGCAAGGGACGAAAGAACGCAGAACAACAAAATAAGTTGGCAAAAAAATACACGCTGGCGCAGGCACACCAGGACGCAGCAACAGAGAGGAGAGACAAGGTGCATAGAAACCTGAGAGGGACAAACAGCAAGAGAACAAAGAATCGTGCAGGAAGAGCTGCAATTCAATGCAGGAAAAATGTAAAGCCAACTAGCATGCTGCTGGAATGCATGTGTGTTCATGTGAGGAGTGTTGCAAATCAGAATGCCGAGTAGCAGGCGCCACTTGCCACATGGGGTTCCGAAATGTGGCTACAACAGCGATCTGGCTTAATAATTGGTGGGATTGGAAATGAAACAATCCTGGTGTTTTGGGGGCGGTGGAAGCTTTTTTGGGGGAGGAGAGATTTGGGGATGGGGAGATTTGGGGGAGAGCGATTTGAGGGGATGAGAGATTTCGAGGTTGGCGAGCGTGAGATTGGGGGGTGAGTGAGTGAGTGATTTGTGGGTGAGTGAGGGAATGGTGAAAGTCAGGCAGTTTTGAAGCTTGAGGCAAGGCAATGAAGGGTAGGGCTTGTCGTTTGCTTGTGTGGGAGTCAGAGCAGCAAGAGGTGGGTGTGGCGGAAGGAAAATGGTGAAATGAATCTTGAGTGCTGATTCCTTGGATGAATGCATGGAAGGAAAAAAAGAAGTGAAGAACAGCCTATGTCCGGTTAAGTAAAGAGAAAGCCATGTCATCAATGCCTGAGGCCACACTAGTCTGAAAACGCCTGGTCTCGTCTGATCTCGGAAGCTAAGCAGACTGAGGCCTGGTTAGTACTTGGATGGGAGACTGCCTGGAAATACCAGGTGCAGTAGGCTTTTGCTGCCATCCACAGGCTGCTCGTGCTTCTGCACACACAGTGCCGTTGATCCATCAACAACCTTTTTGCTGCTCTCTCTCTCACTTTGCTTTCACCATTTCTTTCCTGCACATTCTCCTGCTGCTACACAAATGCAAGGGGGTCGACGCAAGGGACGAAAGAACGCAGAAAAACAAAATAAGTTGGCAAAAATATACACGCTGGCGCAGGCACACCAGGACGCAGCAACAGAGAGGAGAGACAAGGTGCATAGAAACCTGAGAGGGACAAACAGCAAGAGAACAAAGAATCGTGCAGGAAGAGCTGCAATTCAATGCAGGAAAAATGTAAAGCCAACTAGCATGCTGCTGGAATGCATGTGTGTTCATGTGAGGAGTGTTGCAAATCAGAATGCCGAGTAGCAGGTGCCACTTGCCACATGGGGTTCCGAAATGTGGCTACAACAGCGATCTGGCTTAATAATTGGTAGGATTGGAAATGAAACAATCCTGGTGTTTTGGGGGCGGTGGAAGCTTTTTTGGGGGAGGAGAGATTTGGGGATGGGGAGA
>NC_091984.1:221464420-221474420 GCF_044704955.1 Pristiophorus japonicus | reverse complement strand
GGGGTGAATGAGTGAGTGATTTGTGGGTGAGTGAGGGAATGGTGAAAGTCAGGCAGTTTTGAAGCTTGAGGCAAGGCAATGAAGGGTAGGGCTTGTCGTTTGCTTGTGTGGGAGTCAGAGCAGCAAGAGGTGGGTGTGGCGGAAGGAAAATGTTGAAATGAATCTTGAGTGCTGATTCCTTGGATGAATGCATGGAAGGAAAAAAAGAAGTGAAGAACAGCCTATGTCCGGTTAAGTAAAGAGAAAGCCATGACATCGATGCCTACGGCCACACTAGTCTGAAAACGCCCGATCTCGTCTGATCTCGGAAGCAAAGCAGAGTCAAGCCTGGTTAGTACTTGGATGGGAGACTGCCTGGGAATACCAGGTGCAGTACGCTTTTGCTGCCATCCACAGGCTGCTCATGCTTCTGCACACACAGTGCCGTTGATCCATCAACAACCTTTTTGCTGCTCTCTCTCTCACTTTGCTTTCACCATTTCTTTCCTGCACATTCTCCTGCTGCTACACAAATGCAAGGGGGTCGACGCAAGGGACGAAAGAACGCAGAACAACAAAATAAGTTGGCAAAAAAATACACGCTGGCGCAGGCACACCAGGACGCAGCAACAGAGAGGAGAGACAAGGTGCATGGAAACCTGAGAGGGACAAAACAGCAAGAGAACAAAGAATCGTGCAGGAAGAGCTGCAATTCAATGCAGGAAAAATGTAAAGCCAACTAGCATGCTGCTGGAATGCATGTGTGTTCATGTGAGGAGTGTTGCAAATCAGAATGCCGAGTAGCAGGCGCCACTTGCCACATGGGGTTCCGAAATGTGGCTACAACAGCGATCTGGCTTAATAATTGGTAGGATTGGAAATGAAACAATCCTGGTGTTTTGGGGGCGGTGGAAGCTTTTTTGGGGGAGGAGAGATTTGGGGATGGGGAGATTTGGGGGAGAGCGATTTGAGGGGATGAGAGATTTCGAGATTGGCGAGCGTGAGATTGGGGGGTGAATGAGTGAGTGATTTGTGGGTGAGTGAGGGAATGGTGAAAGTCAGGCAGTTTTGAAGCTTGAGGCAAGGCAATGAAGGGTAGGGCTTGTCGTTTGCTTGTGTGGGAGTCAGAGCAGCAAGAGGTGGGTGTGGCGGAAGGAAAATGGTGAAATGAATCTTGAGTGCTGATTCCTTGGATGAATGCATGGAAGGAGAAAAAGGAGTGAAGAACAGCCTTATGTCCGTTTAAGTAAAGAGAAAGCCATGTCATCAATGCCTGAGGCCACACTAGTCTGAAAACGCCTGATCTCGTCTGATCTCGGAAGCTAAGCAGAGTCAGGCCTGGTTAGTACTTGGATGGGAGACTGCCTGGAAATACCAGGTGCAGTAGGCTTTTGCTGCCATCCACAGGCTGCTCGTGCTTCTGCACACACAGTGCCGTTGATCCATCAACAACCTTTTTGCTGCTCTCTCTCTCACTTTGCTTTCACCATTTCTTTCCTGCACATTCTCCTGCTGCTACACAAATGCAAGGGGGTCGACGCAAGGGACGAAAGAACGCAGAAAAACAAAATAAGTTGGCAAAAATATACACGCTGGCGCAGGCACACCAGGACGCAGCAACAGAGAGGAGAGACAAGGTGCATAGAAACCTGAGAGGGACAAACAGCAAGAGAACAAAGAATCGTGCAGGAAGAGCTGCAATTCAATGCAGGAAAAATGTAAAGCCAACTAGCATGCTGCTGGAATGCATGTGTGTTCATGTGAGGAGTGTTGCAAATCAGAATGCCGAGTAGCAGGTGCCACTTGCCACATGGGGTTCTGAAATGTGGCTACAACAGCGATCTGGCTTAATAATTGGTGGGATTGGAAATGAAACAATCCTGGTGTTTTGGGGGCGGTGGAAGCTTTTTTGGGGGAGGAGAGATTTGGGGATGGGGAGATTTGGGGGAGAGCGATTTGAGGGGATGAGAGATTTCGAGATTGGCGAGCGTGAGATTGGGGGGTGAATGAGTGAGTGATTTGTGGGTGAGTGAGGGAATGGTGAAAGTCAGGCAGTTTTGAAGCTTGAGGCAAGGCAATGAAGGGTAGGGCTTGTCGTTTGCTTGTGTGGGAGTCAGAGCAGCAAGAGGTGGGTGTGGCGGAAGGTAAATGGTGAAATGAATCTTGAGTGCTGATTCCTTGGATGAATGCATGGAAGGAAAAAAAGAAGTGAAGAACAGCCTATGTCCGGTTAAGTAAAGAGAAAGCCATGACATCGATGCATACGGCCACACTAGTCTGAAAACGCCCGATCTCGTCTGATCTCGGAAGCAAAGCAGAGTCAAGCCTGGTTAGTACTTGGATGGGAGACTGCCTGGGAATACCAGGTGCAGTACGCTTTTGCTGCCATCCACAGGCTGCTCATGCTTCTGCACACACAGTGCCGTTGATCCATCAACAACCTTTTTGCTGCTCTCTCTCTCACTTTGCTTTCACCATTTCTTTCCTGCACATTCTCCTGCTGCTACACAAATGCAAGGGGGTCGACGCAAGGGACGAAAGAACGCAGAACAACAAAATAAGTTGGCAAAAAAATACACGCTGGCGCAGGCACACCAGGACGCAGCAACAGAGAGGAGAGACAAGGTGCATGGAAACCTGAGAGGGACAAAACAGCAAGAGAACAAAGAATCGTGCAGGAAGAGCTGCAATTCAATGCAGGAAAAATGTAAAGCCAACTAGCATGCTGCTGGAATGCATGTGTGTTCATGTGAGGAGTGTTGCAAATCAGAATGCCGAGTAGCAGGCGCCACTTGCCACATGGGGTTCCGAAATGTGGCTACAACAGCGATCTGGCTTAATAATTGGTCGGATTGGAAATGAAACAATCCTGGTGTTTTGGGGGCGGTGGAAGCTTTTTTGGGGGAGAAGAGATTTGGGGATGGGGAGATTTGGGGGAGAGCGATTTGAGGGGATGAGAGATTTCGAGATTGGCGAGCGTGAGATTGGGGGGTGAATGAGTGAGTGATTTGTGGGTGAGTGAGGGAATGGTGAAAGTCAGGCAGTTTTGAAGCTTGAGGCAAGGCAATGAAGGGTAGGGCTTGTCGTTTGCTTGTGTGGGAGTCAGAGCAGCAAGAGGTGGGTGTGGCGGAAGGAAAATGGTGAAATGAATCTTGAGTGCTGATTCCTTGAATGAATGCATGGAAGGAAAAAAAGAAGTGAAGAACAGCCTATGTCCGGTTAAGTAAAGAGAAAGCCATGTCATCAATGCCTGAGGCCACACTAGTCTGAAAACGCCTGATCTCGTCTGATCTCGGAAGCTAAGCAGAGTCAGGCCTGGTTAGTACTTGGATGGGAGACTGCCTGGAAATACCAGGTGCAGTAGGCTTTTGCTGCCATCCACAGGCTGCTCGTGCTTCTGCACACACAGTGCCGTTGATCCATCAACAACCTTTTTGCTGCTCTCTCTCTCACTTTGCTTTCACCATTTCTTTCCTGCACATTCTCCTGCTGCTACACAAATGCAAGGGGGTCGACGCAAGGGACGAAAGAACGCAGAAAAACAAAATAAGTTGGCAAAAATATACACGCTGGCGCAGGCACACCAGGACGCAGCAACAGAGAGGAGAGACAAGGTGCATAGAAACCTGAGAGGGACAAACAGCAAGAGAACAAAGAATCGTGCAGGAAGAGCTGCAATTCAATGCAGGAAAAATGTAAAGCCAACTAGCATGCTGCTGGAATGCATGTGTGTTCATGTGAGGAGTGTTGCAAATCAGAATGCCGAGTAGCAGGTGCCACTTGCCACATGGGGTTCTGAAATGTGGCTACAACAGCGATCTGGCTTAATAATTGGTGGGATTGGAAATGAAACAATCCTGGTGTTTTGGGGGCGGTGGAAGCTTTTTTGGGGGAGGAGAGATTTGGGGATGGGGAGATTTGGGGGAGAGCGATTTGAGGGGATGAGAGATTTCGAGATTGGCGAGCGTGAGATTGGGGGGTGAATGAGTGAGTGATTTGTGGGTGAGTGAGGGAATGGTGAAAGTCAGGCAGTTTTGAAGCTTGAGGCAAGGCAATGAAGGGTAGGGCTTGTCGTTTGCTTGTGTGGGAGTCAGAGCAGCAAGAGGTGGGTGTGGCGGAAGGAAAATGTTGAAATGAATCTTGAGTGCTGATTCCTTGGATGAATGCATGGAAGGAGAAAAAGGAGTGAAGAACAGCCTTATGTCCGTTTAAGTAAAGAGAAAGCCATGACATCGATGCCTACGGCCACACTAGTCTGAAAACGCCCGATCTCGTCTGATCTCGGAAGCTAAGCAGAGTCAGGCCTGGTTAGTACTTGGATGGGAGACTGCCTGGGAATACCAGGTGCAGTAGGCTTTTGCTGCCATCCACAGGCTGCTCATGCTTCTGCACACACAGTGCCGTTGATCCATCAACAACCTTTTTGCTGCTCTCTCTCTCACTTTGCTTTCACCATTTCTTTCCTGCACATTTTCCTGCTGCTACACAAATGCAAGGGGGTCGACGCAAGGGACGAAAGAACGCAGAACAACAAAATAAGTTGGCAAAAAAATACACGCTGGCGCAGGCACACCAGGACGCAGCAACAGAGAGGAGAGACAAGGTGCATAGAAACCTGAGAGGGACAAACAGCAAGAGAACAAAGAATCGTGCAGGAAGAGCTGCAATTCAATGCAGGAAAAATGTAAAGCCAACTAGCATGCTGCTGGAATGCATGTGTGTTCATGTGAGGAGTGTTGCAAATCAGAATGCCGAGTAGCAGGCGCCACTTGCCACATGGGGTTCCGAAATGTGGCTACAACAGCGATCTGGCTTAATAATTGGTGGGATTGGAAATGAAACAATCCTGGTGTTTTGGGGGCGGTGGAAGCTTTTTTGGGGGAGGAGAGATTTGGGGATGGGGAGATTTGGGGGAGAGCGATTTGAGGGGATGAGAGATTTCGAGGTTGGCGAGCGTGAGATTGGGGGGTGAGTGAGTGAGTGATTTGTGGGTGAGTGAGGGAATGGTGAAAGTCAGGCAGTTTTGAAGCTTGAGGCAAGGCAATGAAGGGTAGGGCTTGTCGTTTGCTTGTGTGGGAGTCAGAGCAGCAAGAGGTGGGTGTGGCGGAAGGAAAATGGTGAAATGAATCTTGAGTGCTGATTCCTTGGATGAATGCATGGAAGGAAAAAAAGAAGTGAAGAACAGCCTATGTCCGGTTAAGTAAAGAGAAAGCCATGTCATCAATGCCTGAGGCCACACTAGTCTGAAAACGCCTGATCTCGTCTGATCTCGGAAGCTAAGCAGAGTCAGGCCTGGTTAGTACTTGGATGGGAGACTGCCTGGAAATACCAGGTGCAGTAGGCTTTTGCTGCCATCCACAGGCTGCTCGTGCTTCTGCACACACAGTGCCGTTGATCCATCAACAACCTTTTTGCTGCTCTCTCTCTCACTTTGCTTTCACCATTTCTTTCCTGCACATTCTCCTGCTGCTACACAAATGCAAGGGGGTCGACGCAAGGGACGAAAGAACGCAGAAAAACAAAATAAGTTGGCAAAAATATACACGCTGGCGCAGGCACACCAGGACGCAGCAACAGAGAGGAGAGACAAGGTGCATAGAAACCTGAGAGGGACAAACAGCAAGAGAACAAAGAATCGTGCAGGAAGAGCTGCAATTCAATGCAGGAAAAATGTAAAGCCAACTAGCATGCTGCTGGAATGCATGTGTGTTCATGTGAGGAGTGTTGCAAATCAGAATGCCGAGTAGCAGGTGCCACTTGCCACATGGGGTTCCGAAATGTGGCTACAACAGCGATCTGGCTTAATAATTGGTAGGATTGGAAATGAAACAATCCTGGTGTTTTGGGGGCGGTGGAAGCTTTTTTGGGGGAGGAGAGATTTGGGGATGGGGAGATTTGGGGGAGAGCGATTTGAGGGGATGAGAGATTTCGAGATTGGCGAGCGTGAGATTGGGGGGTGAATGAGTGAGTGATTTGTGGGTGAGTGAGGGAATGGTGAAAGTCAGGCAGTTTTGAAGCTTGAGGCAAGGCAATGAAGGGTAGGGCTTGTCGTTTGCTTGTGTGGGAGTCAGAGCAGCAAGAGGTGGGTGTGGCGGAAGGAAAATGGTGAAATGAATCTTGAGTGCTGATTCCTTGGATGAATGCATGGAAGGAAAAAAAGAAGTGAAGAACAGCCTATGTCCGGTTAAGTAAAGAGAAAGCCATGTCATCAATGCCTGAGGCCACACTAGTCTGAAAACGCCTGATCTCGTCTGATCTCGGAAACTAAGCAGAGTCAGGCCTGGTTAGTACTTGGATGGGAGACTGCCTGGAAATACCAGGTGCAGTAGGCTTTTGCTGCCATCCACAGGCTGCTCGTGCTTCTGCACACACAGTGCCGTTGATCCATCAACAACCTTTTTGCTGCTCTCTCTCTCACTTTGCTTTCACCATTTCTTTCCTGCACATTCTCCTGCTGCTACACAAATGCAAGGGGGTCGACGCAAGGGACGAAAGAACGCAGAAAAACAAAATAAGTTGGCAAAAATATACACGCTGGCGCAGGCACACCAGGACGCAGCAACAGAGAGGAGAGACAAGGTGCATAGAAACCTGAGAGGGACAAACAGCAAGAGAACAAAGAATCGTGCAGGAAGAGCTGCAATTCAATGCAGGAAAAATGTAAAGCCAACTAGCATGCTGCTGGAATGCATGTGTGTTCATGTGAGGAGTGTTGCAAATCAGAATGCCGAGTAGCAGGTGCCACTTGCCACATGGGGTTCCGAAATGTGGCTACAACAGCGATCTGGCTTAATAATTGGTAGGATTGGAAATGAAACAATCCTGGTGTTTTGGGGGCGGTGGAAGCTTTTTTGGGGGAGGAGAGATTTGGGGATGGGGAGATTTGGGGGAGAGCGATTTGAGGGGATGAGAGATTTCGAGATTGGCGAGCGTGAGATTGGGGGGTGAATGAGTGAGTGATTTGTGGGTGAGTGAGGGAATGGTGAAAGTCAGGCAGTTTTGAAGCTTGAGGCAAGGCAATGAAGGGTAGGGCTTGTCGTTTGCTTGTGTGGGAGTCAGAGCAGCAAGAGGTGGGTGTGGCGGAAGGAAAATGGTGAAATGAATCTTGAGTGCTGATTCCTTGGATGAATGCATGGAAGGAAAAAAAGAAGTGAAGAACAGCCTATGTCCGGTTAAGTAAAGAGAAAGCCATGTCATCAATGCCTGAGGCCACACTAGTCTGAAAACGCCTGATCTCGTCTGATCTCGGAAACTAAGCAGAGTCAGGCCTGGTTAGTACTTGGATGGGAGACTGCCTGGAAATACCAGGTGCAGTAGGCTTTTGCTGCCATCCACAGGCTGCTCGTGCTTCTGCACACACAGTGCCGTTGATCCATCAACAACCTTTTTGCTGCTCTCTCTCTCACTTTGCTTTCACCATTTCTTTCCTGCACATTCTCCTGCTGCAACACAAATGCAAGGGGGTCGACGCAAGGGACGAAAGAACGCAGAACAACAAAATAAGTTGGCAAAAAAATACACGCTGGCGCAGGCACACCAGGACGCAGCAACAGAGAGGAGAGACAAGGTGCATAGAAACCTGAGAGGGACAAACAGCAAGAGAACAAAGAATCGTGCAGGAAGAGCTGCAATTCAATGCAGGAAAAATGTAAAGCCAACTAGCATGCTGCTGGAATGCATGTGTGTTCATGTGAGGAGTGTTGCAAATCAGAATGCCGAGTAGCAGGCGCCACTTGCCACATGGGGTTCCGAAATGTGGCTACAACAGCGATCTGGCTTAATAATTGGTGGGATTGGAAATGAAACAATCCTGGTGTTTTGGGGGCGGTGGAAGCTTTTTTGGGGGAGGAGAGATTTGGGGATGGGGAGATTTGGGGGAGAGCGATTTGAGGGGATGAGAGATTTCGAGGTTGGCGAGCGTGAGATTGGGGGGTGAGTGAGTGAGTGATTTGTGGGTGAGTGAGGGAATGGTGAAAGTCAGGCAGTTTTGAAGCTTGAGGCAAGGCAATGAAGGGTAGGGCTTGTCGTTTGCTTGTGTGGGAGTCAGAGCAGCAAGAGGTGGGTGTGGCGGAAGGAAAATGGTGAAATGAATCTTGAGTGCTGATTCCTTGGATGAATGCATGGAAGGAAAAAAAGAAGTGAAGAACAGCCTATGTCCGGTTAAGTAAAGAGAAAGCCATGTCATCAATGCCTGAGGCCACACTAGTCTGAAAACGCCTGATCTCGTCTGATCTCGGAAGCTAAGCAGAGTCAGGCCTGGTTAGTACTTGGATGGGAGACTGCCTGGAAATACCAGGTGCAGTAGGCTTTTGCTGCCATCCACAGGCTGCTCGTGCTTCTGCACACACAGTGCCGTTGATCCATCAACAACCTTTTTGCTGCTCTCTCTCTCACTTTGCTTTCACCATTTCTTTCCTGCACATTCTCCTGCTGCTACACAAATGCAAGGGGGTCGACGCAAGGGACGAAAGAACGCAGAAAAACAAAATAAGTTGGCAAAAATATACACGCTGGCGCAGGCACACCAGGACGCAGCAACAGAGAGGAGAGACAAGGTGCATAGAAACCTGAGAGGGACAAACAGCAAGAGAACAAAGAATCGTGCAGGAAGAGCTGCAATTCAATGCAGGAAAAATGTAAAGCCAACTAGCATGCTGCTGGAATGCATGTGTGTTCATGTGAGGAGTGTTGCAAATCAGAATGCCGAGTAGCAGGTGCCACTTGCCACATGGGGTTCCGAAATGTGGCGACAACAGCGATCTGGCTTAATAATTGGTAGGATTGGAAATGAAACAATCCTGGTGTTTTGGGGGCGGTGGAAGCTTTTTTGGGGGAGGAGAGATTTGGGGATGGGGAGATTTGGGGGAGAGCGATTTGAGGGGATGAGAGATTTCGAGATTGGCGAGCGTGAGATTGGGGGGTGAATGAGTGAGTGATTTGTGGGTGAGTGAGGGAATGGTGAAAGTCAGGCAGTTTTGAAGCTTGAGGCAAGGCAATGAAGGGTAGGGCTTGTCGTTTGCTTGTGTGGGAGTCAGAGCAGCAAGAGGTGGGTGTGGCGGAAGGAAAATGGTGAAATGAATCTTGAGTGCTGATTCCTTGGATGAATGCATGGAAGGAAAAAAAGAAGTGAAGAACAGCCTATGTCCGGTTAAGTAAAGAGAAAGCCATGTCATCAATGCCTGAGGCCACACTAGTCTGAAAACGCCTGATCTCGTCTGATCTCGGAAACTAAGCAGAGTCAGGCCTGGTTAGTACTTGGATGGGAGACTGCCTGGAAATACCAGGTGCAGTAGGCTTTTGCTGCCATCCACAGGCTGCTCGTGCTTCTGCACACACAGTGCCGTTGATCCATCAACAACCTTTTTGCTGCTCTCTCTCTCACTTTGCTTTCACCATTTCTTTCCTGCACATTCTCCTGCTGCAACACAAATGCAAGGGGGTCGACGCAAGGGACGAAAGAACGCAGAAAAACAAAATAAGTTGGCAAAAATATACACGCTGGCGCAGGCACACCAGGACGCAGCAACAGAGAGGAGAGACAAGGTGCATAGAAACCTGAGAGGGACAAACAGCAAGAGAACAAAGAATCGTGCAGGAAGAGCTGCAATTCAATGCAGGAAAAATGTAAAGCCAACTAGCATGCTGCTGGAATGCATGTGTGTTCATGTGAGGAGTGTTGCAAATCAGAATGCCGAGTAGCAGGTGCCACTTGCCACATGGGGTTCCGAAATGTGGCTACAACAGCGATCTGGCTTAATAATTGGTGGGATTGGAAATGAAACAATCCTGGTGTTTTGGGGGCGGTGGAAGCTTTTTTGGGGGAGGAGAGATTTGGGGATGGGGAGATTTGGGGGAGAGCGATTTGAGGGGATGAGAGATTTCGAGATTGGCGAGCGTGAGATTGGGGGGTGAATGAGTGAGTGATTTGTGGGTGAGTGAGGGAATGGTGAAAGTCAGGCAGTTTTGAAGCTTGAGGCAAGGCAATGAAGGGTAGGGCTTGTCGTTTGCTTGTGTGGGAGTC
>NC_091984.1:221456920-221459420 GCF_044704955.1 Pristiophorus japonicus | reverse complement strand
ATTCCTTGGATGAATGCATGGAAGGAAAAAAAGAAGTGAAGAACAGCCTATGTCCGGTTAAGTAAAGAGAAAGCCATGTCATCAATGCCTGAGGCCACACTAGTCTGAAAACGCCTGATCTCGTCTGATCTCGGAAACTAAGCAGAGTCAGGCCTGGTTAGTACTTGGATGGGAGACTGCCTGGAAATACCAGGTGCAGTAGGCTTTTGCTGCCATCCACAGGCTGCTCGTGCTTCTGCACACACAGTGCCGTTGATCCATCAACAACCTTTTTGCTGCTCTCTCTCTCACTTTGCTTTCACCATTTCTTTCCTGCACATTCTCCTGCTGCAACACAAATGCAAGGGGGTCGACGCAAGGGACGAAAGAACGCAGAAAAACAAAATAAGTTGGCAAAAATATACACGCTGGCGCAGGCACACCAGGACGCAGCAACAGAGAGGAGAGACAAGGTGCATAGAAACCTGAGAGGGACAAACAGCAAGAGAACAAAGAATCGTGCAGGAAGAGCTGCAATTCAATGCAGGAAAAATGTAAAGCCAACTAGCATGCTGCTGGAATGCATGTGTGTTCATGTGAGGAGTGTTGCAAATCAGAATGCCGAGTAGCAGGTGCCACTTGCCACATGGGGTTCCGAAATGTGGCTACAACAGCGATCTGGCTTAATAATTGGTGGGATTGGAAATGAAACAATCCTGGTGTTTTGGGGGCGGTGGAAGCTTTTTTGGGGGAGGAGAGATTTGGGGATGGGGAGATTTGGGGGAGAGCGATTTGAGGGGATGAGAGATTTCGAGATTGGCGAGCGTGAGATTGGGGGGTGAATGAGTGAGTGATTTGTGGGTGAGTGAGGGAATGGTGAAAGTCAGGCAGTTTTGAAGCTTGAGGCAAGGCAATGAAGGGTAGGGCTTGTCGTTTGCTTGTGTGGGAGTCAGAGCAGCAAGAGGTGGGTGTGGCGGAAGGAAAATGTTGAAATGAATCTTGAGTGCTGATTCCTTGGATGAATGCATGGAAGGAAAAAAAGAAGTGAAGAACAGCCTATGTCCGGTTAAGTAAAGAGAAAGCCATGACATCGATGCCTACGGCCACACTAGTCTGAAAACGCCCGATCTCGTCTGATCTCGGAAGCAAAGCAGAGTCAAGCCTGGTTAGTACTTGGATGGGAGACTGCCTGGGAATACCAGGTGCAGTACGCTTTTGCTGCCATCCACAGGCTGCTCATGCTTCTGCACACACAGTGCCGTTGATCCATCAACAACCTTTTTGCTGCTCTCTCTCTCACTTTGCTTTCACCATTTCTTTCCTGCACATTTTCCTGCTGCTACACAAATGCAAGGGGGTCGACGCAAGGGACGAAAGAACGCAGAACAACAAAATAAGTTGGCAAAAAAATACACGCTGGCGCAGGCACACCAGGACGCAGCAACAGAGTGGAGAGACAAGGTGCATAGAAACCTGAGAGGGACAAACAGCAAGAGAACAAAGAATCGTGCAGGAAGAGCTGCAATTCAATGCAGGAAAAATGTAAAGCCAACTAGCATGCTGCTGGAATGCATGTGTGTTCATGTGAGGAGTGTTGCAAATCAGAATGCCGAGTAGCAGGCGCCACTTGCCACATGGGGTTCCGAAATGTGGCTACAACAGCGATCTGGCTTAATAATTGGTCGGATTGGAAATGAAACAATCCTGGTGTTTTGGGGGCGGTGGAAGCTTTTTTGGGGGAGGAGAGATTTGGGGATGGGGAGATTTGGGGGAGAGCGATTTGAGGGGATGAGAGATTTCGAGGTTGGCGAGCGTGAGATTGGGGGGTGAGTGAGTGAGTGATTTGTGGGTGAGTGAGGGAATGGTGAAAGTCAGGCAGTTTTGAAGCTTGAGGCAAGGCAATGAAGGGTAGGGCTTGTCGTTTGCTTGTGTGGGAGTCAGAGCAGCAAGAGGTGGGTGTGGCGGAAGGAAAATGGTGAAATGAATCTTGAGTGCTGATTCCTTGGATGAATGCATGGAAGGAAAAAAAGAAGTGAAGAACAGCCTATGTCCGGTTAAGTAAAGAGAAAGCCATGTCATCAATGCCTGAGGCCACACTAGTCTGAAAACGCCTGATCTCGTCTGATCTCGGAAGCTAAGCAGAGTCAGGCCTGGTTAGTACTTGGATGGGAGACTGCCTGGAAATACCAGGTGCAGTAGGCTTTTGCTGCCATCCACAGGCTGCTCGTGCTTCTGCACACACAGTGCCGTTGATCCATCAACAACCTTTTTGCTGCTCTCTCTCTCACTTTGCTTTCACCATTTCTTTCCTGCACATTCTCCTGCTGCTACACAAATGCAAGGGGGTCGACGCAAGGGACGAAAGAACGCAGAAAAACAAAATAAGTTGGCAAAAATATACACGCTGGCGCAGGCACACCAGGACGCAGCAACAGAGAGGAGAGACAAGGTGCATAGAAACCTGAGAGGGACAAACAGCAAGAGAACAAAGAATCGTGCAGGAAGAGCTGCAATTCAATGC
>NC_091984.1:221451920-221454420 GCF_044704955.1 Pristiophorus japonicus | reverse complement strand
TGCCATCCACAGGCTGCTCATGCTTCTGCACATCCATCAACAACCTTTTTGCTGCTCTCTCTTTCACTTTGCTTTCACCATTTCTTTCCTGCACATTCTCCTGCTGCTACACAAATGCAAGGGGGTCGACGCAAGGGACGAAAGAACGCAGAACAACAAAATAAGTTGGCAAAAAAAAACATGCTGGCGCAGGCACACCAGGACACAGCAACAGAGAGGAGAGACAAAGTGCATAGAAACCTGAGAGGGACAAACAGCAAGAGAACAAAGAATCGTGCAGGAAGAGCTGCAATTCAATGCAGGAAAAATGTAAAGCCAACTAGCATGCTGCTGGAATGCATGTGTGTTCATGTGAGGAGTGTTGCAAATCAGAATGCCGAGTAGCAGGCGTCACTTGCCACATGGGGTTCCGAAATGTGGCTGCAACAGCGATCTGGCTTAATAATTGGTGGGATTGGAAATGAAACAATCCTGGTGTTTTGGGGGCGGTGGAAGCTTTTTTGGGGGAGGAGAGATTTGGGGATGGGGAGATTTGGGGGAGAGCGATTTGAGGGGATGAGAGATTTCGAGATTGGCGAGCGTGAGATTGGGGGGTGAATGAGTGAGTGATTTGTGGGTGAGTGAGGGAATGGTGAAAGTCAGGCAGTTTTGAAGTTTGAGGCAAGGCAATGAAGGGTAGGGCTTGTCGTTTGCTTGTGTGGGAGTCAGAGCAGCAAGAGGTGGGTGTGGCGGAAGGAAAATGGTGAAATGAATCTTGAGTGCTGATTCCTTGGATGAATGCATGGAAGGAGAAAAAGGAGTGAAGAACAGCCTTATGTCCGTTTAAGTAAAGAGAAAGCCATGACATCGATGCCTACGGCCACACTAGTCTGAAAACGCCCGATCCCGTCTGATCTCGGAAACCAAGCAGACTGAGGCCTGGTTAGTACTTGGATGGGAGACTGCCTGGGAATACCAGGTGCAGTAGGCTTTTGCTGCCATCCACAGGCTGCTCATGCTTCTGCACACACAGTGCCGTTGATCCATCAACAACCTTTTTGCTGCTCTCTCTTTCACTTTGCTTTCACCATTTCTTTCCTGCACATTCTCCTGCTGCTACACAAATGCAAGGGGGTCGACGCAAGGGACGAAAGAACGCAGAACAACAAAATAAGTTGGCAAAAAAAAACATGCTGGCGCAGGCACACCAGGACACAGCAACAGAGAGGAGAGACAAGGTGCATAGAAACCTGAGAGGGACAAACAGCAAGAGAACAAAGAATCGTGCAGGAAGAGCTGCAATTCAATGCAGGAAAAATGTAAAGCCAACTAGCATGCTGCTGGAATGCATGTGTGTTCATGTGAGGAGTGTTGCAAATCAGAATGCCGAGTAGCAGGCGCCACTTGCCACATGGGGTTCCGAAATGTGGCTGCAACAGCGATCTGGCTTAATAATTGGTGGGATTGGAAATGAAACAATCCTGGTGTTTTGGGGGCGGTGGAAGCTTTTTTGGGGGAGGAGAGATTTGGGGATGGGGAGATTTGGGGGAGAGCGATTTGAGGGGATGAGAGATTTCGAGATTGGCGAGCGTGAGATTGGGGGGTGAATGAGTGAGTGATTTGTGGGTGAGTGAGGGAATGGTGAAAGTCAGGCAGTTTTGAAGCTTGAGGCAAGGCAATGAAGGGTAGGGCTTGTCGTTTGCTTGTGTGGGAGTCAGAGCAGCAAGAGGTGGGTGTGGCGGAAGGAAAATGGTGAAATGAATCTTGAGTGCTGATTCCTTGGATGAATGCATGGAAGGAGAAAAAGGAGTGAAGAACAGCCTTATGTCCGTTTAAGTAAAGAGAAAGCCATGACATCGATGCCTACGGCCACACTAGTCTGAAAACGCCCGATCCCGTCTGATCTCGGAAACCAAGCAGACTGAGGCCTGGTTAGTACTTCGATGGGAGACTGCCTGGGAATACCAGGTGCAGTAGGCTTTTGCTGCCATCCACAGGCTGCTCATGCTTCTGCACACACAGTGCCGTTGATCCATCAACAACCTTTTTGCTGCTCTCTCTTTCACTTTGCTTTCACCATTTCTTTCCTGCACATTCTCCTGCTGCTACACAAATGCAAGGGGGTCGACGCAAGGGACGAAAGAACGCAGAACAACAAAATAAGTTGGCAAAAAAAAACATGCTGGCGCAGGCACACCAGGACGCAGCAACAGAGAGGAGAGACAAGGTGCATAGAAACCTGAGAGGGACAAACAGCAAGAGAACAAAGAATCGTGCAGGAAGAGCTGCAATTCAATGCAGGAAAAATGTAAAGCCAACTAGCATGCTGCTGGAATGCATGTGTGTTCATGTGAGGAGTGTTGCAAATCAGAATGCCGAGTAGCAGGCGCCACTTGCCACATGGGGTTCCGAAATGTGGCTACAACAGCGATCTGGCTTAATAATTGGTAGGATTGGAAATGAAACAATCCTGGTGTTTTGGGGGCGGTGGAAGCTTTTTTGGGGGAGGAGAGATTTGGGG
>NC_091984.1:221439420-221446920 GCF_044704955.1 Pristiophorus japonicus | reverse complement strand
GTGATTTGTGGGTGAGTGAGGGAATGGTGAAAGTCAGGCAGTTTTGAAGCTTGAGGCAAGGCAATGAAGGGTAGGGCTTGTCGTTTGCTTGTGTGGGAGTCAGAGCAGCAAGAGGTGGGTGTGGCGGAAGGAAAATGGTGAAATGAATCTTGAGTGCTGATTCCTTGGATGAATGCATGGAAGGAGAATAAGGAGTGAAGAACAGCCTTATGTCCGTTTAAGTAAAGAGAAAGCCATGACATCGATGCCTACGGCCACACTAGTCTGAAAACGCCCGATCTCATCTGATCTCGGAAGCTAAGCAGAGTCAGGCCTGGTTAGTACTTGGATGGGAGACTGCCTGGGAATACCAGGTGCAGTAGGCTTTTGCTGCCATCCACAGGCTGCTCATGCTTCTGCACATCCATCAACAACCTTTTTGCTGCTCTCTCTTTCACTTTGCTTTCACCATTTCTTTCCTGCACATTCTCCTGCTGCTACACAAATGCAAGGGGGTCGACGCAAGGGACGAAAGAACGCAGAACAACAAAATAAGTTGGCAAAAAAAAACATGCTGGCGCAGGCACACCAGGACACAGCAACAGAGAGGAGAGACAAGGTGCATAGAAACCTGAGAGGGACAAACAGCAAGAGAACAAAGAATCGTGCAGGAAGAGCTGCAATTCAATGCAGGAAAAATGTAAAGCCAACTAGCATGCTGCTGGAATGCATGTGTGTTCATGTGAGGAGTGTTGCAAATCAGAATGCCGAGTAGCAGGCGCCACTTGCCACATGGGGTTCCGAAATGTGGCTGCAACAGCGATCTGGCTTAATAATTGGTGGGATTGGAAATGAAACAATCCTGGTGTTTTGGGGGCGGTGGAAGCTTTTTTGGGGGAGGAGAGATTTGGGGATGGGGAGATTTGGGGGAGAGCGATTTGAGGGGATGAGAGATTTCGAGATTGGCGAGCGTGAGATTGGGGGGTGAATGAGTGAGTGATTTGTGGGTGAGTGAGGGAATGGTGAAAGTCAGGCAGTTTTGAAGCTTGAGGCAAGGCAATGAAGGGTAGGGCTTGTCGTTTGCTTGTGTGGGAGTCAGAGCAGCAAGAGGTGGGTGTGGCGGAAGGAAAATGGTGAAATGAATCTTGAGTGCTGATTCCTTGGATGAATGCATGGAAGGAGAAAAAGGAGTGAAGAACAGCCTTATGTCCGTTTAAGTAAAGAGAAAGCCATGACATCGATGCCTACGGCCACACTAGTCTGAAAACGCCCGATCCCGTCTGATCTCGGAAACCAAGCAGACTGAGGCCTGGTTAGTACTTGGATGGGAGACTGCCTGGGAATACCAGGTGCAGTAGGCTTTTGCTGCCATCCACAGGCTGCTCATGCTTCTGCACACACAGTGCCGTTGATCCATCAACAACCTTTTTGCTGCTCTCTCTTTCACTTTGCTTTCACCATTTCTTTCCTGCACATTCTCCTGCTGCTACACAAATGCAAGGGGGTCGACGCAAGGGACGAAAGAACGCAGAACAACAAAATAAGTTGGCAAAAAAAAACATGCTGGCGCAGGCACACCAGGACGCAGCAACAGAGAGGAGAGACAAGGTGCATAGAAACCTGAGAGGGACAAACAGCAAGAGAACAAAGAATCGTGCAGGAAGAGCTGCAATTCAATGCAGGAAAAATGTAAAGCCAACTAGCATGCTGCTGGAATGCATGTGTGTTCATGTGAGGAGTGTTGCAAATCAGAATGCCGAGTAGCAGGCGCCACTTGCCACATGGGGTTCCGAAATGTGGCTACAACAGCGATCTGGCTTAATAATTGGTAGGATTGGAAATGAAACAATCCTGGTGTTTTGGGGGCGGTGGAAGCTTTTTTGGGGGAGGAGAGATTTGGGGATGGGGAGATTTGGGGGAGAGCGATTTGAGGGGATGAGAGATTTCGAGATTGGCGAGCGTGAGATTGGGGGGTGAATGAGTGAGTGATTTGTGGGTGAGTGAGGGAATGGTGAAAGTCAGGCAGTTTTGAAGCTTGAGGCAAGGCAATGAAGGGTAGGGCTTGTCGTTTGCTTGTGTGGGAGTCAGAGCAGCAAGAGGTGGGTGTGGCGGAAGGAAAATGGTGAAATGAATCTTGAGTGCTGATTCCTTGGATGAATGCATGGAAGGAGAATAAGGAGTGAAGAACAGCCTTATGTCCGTTTAAGTAAAGAGAAAGCCATGACATCGATGCCTACGGCCACACTAGTCTGAAAACGCCCGATCTCATCTGATCTCGGAAGCTAAGCAGAGTCAGGCCTGGTTAGTACTTGGATGGGAGACTGCCTGGGAATACCAGGTGCAGTAGGCTTTTGCTGCCATCCACAGGCTGCTCATGCTTCTGCACATCCATCAACAACCTTTTTGCTGCTCTCTCTTTCACTTTGCTTTCACCATTTCTTTCCTGCACATTCTCCTGCTGCTACACAAATGCAAGGGGGTCGACGCAAGGGACGAAAGAACGCAGAACAACAAAATAAGTTGGCAAAAAAAAACATGCTGGCGCAGGCACACCAGGACACAGCAACAGAGAGGAGAGACAAAGTGCATAGAAACCTGAGAGGGACAAACAGCAAGAGAACAAAGAATCGTGCAGGAAGAGCTGCAATTCAATGCAGGAAAAATGTAAAGCCAACTAGCATGCTGCTGGAATGCATGTGTGTTCATGTGAGGAGTGTTGCAAATCAGAATGCCGAGTAGCAGGCGTCACTTGCCACATGGGGTTCCGAAATGTGGCTGCAACAGCGATCTGGCTTAATAATTGGTGGGATTGGAAATGAAACAATCCTGGTGTTTTGGGGGCGGTGGAAGCTTTTTTGGGGGAGGAGAGATTTGGGGATGGGGAGATTTGGGGGAGAGCGATTTGAGGGGATGAGAGATTTCGAGATTGGCGAGCGTGAGATTGGGGGGTGAATGAGTGAGTGATTTGTGGGTGAGTGAGGGAATGGTGAAAGTCAGGCAGTTTTGAAGTTTGAGGCAAGGCAATGAAGGGTAGGGCTTGTCGTTTGCTTGTGTGGGAGTCAGAGCAGCAAGAGGTGGGTGTGGCGGAAGGAAAATGGTGAAATGAATCTTGAGTGCTGATTCCTTGGATGAATGCATGGAAGGAGAAAAAGGAGTGAAGAACAGCCTTATGTCCGTTTAAGTAAAGAGAAAGCCATGACATCGATGCCTACGGCCACACTAGTCTGAAAACGCCCGATCCCGTCTGATCTCGGAAACCAAGCAGACTGAGGCCTGGTTAGTACTTGGATGGGAGACTGCCTGGGAATACCAGGTGCAGTAGGCTTTTGCTGCCATCCACAGGCTGCTCATGCTTCTGCACACACAGTGCCGTTGATCCATCAACAACCTTTTTGCTGCTCTCTCTTTCACTTTGCTTTCACCATTTCTTTCCTGCACATTCTCCTGCTGCTACACAAATGCAAGGGGGTCGACGCAAGGGACGAAAGAACGCAGAACAACAAAATAAGTTGGCAAAAAAAAACATGCTGGCGCAGGCACACCAGGACACAGCAACAGAGAGGAGAGACAAGGTGCATAGAAACCTGAGAGGGACAAACAGCAAGAGAACAAAGAATCGTGCAGGAAGAGCTGCAATTCAATGCAGGAAAAATGTAAAGCCAACTAGCATGCTGCTGGAATGCATGTGTGTTCATGTGAGGAGTGTTGCAAATCAGAATGCCGAGTAGCAGGCGCCACTTGCCACATGGGGTTCCGAAATGTGGCTGCAACAGCGATCTGGCTTAATAATTGGTGGGATTGGAAATGAAACAATCCTGGTGTTTTGGGGGCGGTGGAAGCTTTTTTGGGGGAGGAGAGATTTGGGGATGGGGAGATTTGGGGGAGAGCGATTTGAGGGGATGAGAGATTTCGAGATTGGCGAGCGTGAGATTGGGGGGTGAATGAGTGAGTGATTTGTGGGTGAGTGAGGGAATGGTGAAAGTCAGGCAGTTTTGAAGCTTGAGGCAAGGCAATGAAGGGTAGGGCTTGTCGTTTGCTTGTGTGGGAGTCAGAGCAGCAAGAGGTGGGTGTGGCGGAAGGAAAATGGTGAAATGAATCTTGAGTGCTGATTCCTTGGATGAATGCATGGAAGGAGAAAAAGGAGTGAAGAACAGCCTTATGTCCGTTTAAGTAAAGAGAAAGCCATGACATCGATGCCTACGGCCACACTAGTCTGAAAACGCCCGATCCCGTCTGATCTCGGAAACCAAGCAGACTGAGGCCTGGTTAGTACTTCGATGGGAGACTGCCTGGGAATACCAGGTGCAGTAGGCTTTTGCTGCCATCCACAGGCTGCTCATGCTTCTGCACACACAGTGCCGTTGATCCATCAACAACCTTTTTGCTGCTCTCTCTTTCACTTTGCTTTCACCATTTCTTTCCTGCACATTCTCCTGCTGCTACACAAATGCAAGGGGGTCGACGCAAGGGACGAAAGAACGCAGAACAACAAAATAAGTTGGCAAAAAAAAACATGCTGGCGCAGGCACACCAGGACGCAGCAACAGAGAGGAGAGACAAGGTGCATAGAAACCTGAGAGGGACAAACAGCAAGAGAACAAAGAATCGTGCAGGAAGAGCTGCAATTCAATGCAGGAAAAATGTAAAGCCAACTAGCATGCTGCTGGAATGCATGTGTGTTCATGTGAGGAGTGTTGCAAATCAGAATGCCGAGTAGCAGGCGCCACTTGCCACATGGGGTTCCGAAATGTGGCTACAACAGCGATCTGGCTTAATAATTGGTAGGATTGGAAATGAAACAATCCTGGTGTTTTGGGGGCGGTGGAAGCTTTTTTGGGGGAGGAGAGATTTGGGGATGGGGAGATTTGGGGGAGAGCGATTTGAGGGGATGAGAGATTTCGAGATTGGCGAGCGTGAGATTGGGGGGTGAATGAGTGAGTGATTTGTGGGTGAGTGAGGGAATGGTGAAAGTCAGGCAGTTTTGAAGCTTGAGGCAAGGCAATGAAGGGTAGGGCTTGTCGTTTGCTTGTGTGGGAGTCAGAGCAGCAAGAGGTGGGTGTGGCGGAAGGAAAATGGTGAAATGAATCTTGAGTGCTGATTCCTTGGATGAATGCATGGAAGGAGAATAAGGAGTGAAGAACAGCCTTATGTCCGTTTAAGTAAAGAGAAAGCCATGACATCGATGCCTACGGCCACACTAGTCTGAAAACGCCCGATCTCATCTGATCTCGGAAGCTAAGCAGAGTCAGGCCTGGTTAGTACTTGGATGGGAGACTGCCTGGGAATACCAGGTGCAGTAGGCTTTTGCTGCCATCCACAGGCTGCTCATGCTTCTGCACATCCATCAACAACCTTTTTGCTGCTCTCTCTTTCACTTTGCTTTCACCATTTCTTTCCTGCACATTCTCCTGCTGCTACACAAATGCAAGGGGGTCGACGCAAGGGACGAAAGAACGCAGAACAACAAAATAAGTTGGCAAAAAAAAACATGCTGGCGCAGGCACACCAGGACACAGCAACAGAGAGGAGAGACAAGGTGCATAGAAACCTGAGAGGGACAAACAGCAAGAGAACAAAGAATCGTGCAGGAAGAGCTGCAATTCAATGCAGGAAAAATGTAAAGCCAACTAGCATGCTGCTGGAATGCATGTGTGTTCATGTGAGGAGTGTTGCAAATCAGAATGCCGAGTAGCAGGCGCCACTTGCCACATGGGGTTCCGAAATGTGGCTGCAACAGCGATCTGGCTTAATAATTGGTGGGATTGGAAATGAAACAATCCTGGTGTTTTGGGGGCGGTGGAAGCTTTTTTGGGGGAGGAGAGATTTGGGGATGGGGAGATTTGGGGGAGAGCGATTTGAGGGGATGAGAGATTTCGAGGTTGGCGAGCGTGAGATTGGGGGGTGAATGAGTGAGTGATTTGTGGGTGAGTGAGGGAATGGTGAAAGTCAGGCAGTTTTGAAGCTTGAGGCAAGGCAATGAAGGGTAGGGCTTGTCGTTTGCTTGTGTGGGAGTCAGAGCAGCAAGAGGTGGGTGTGGCGGAAGGAAAATGGTGAAATGAATCTTGAGTGCTGATTCCTTGGATGAATGCATGGAAGGAGAAAAAGGAGTGAAGAACAGCCTTATGTCCGTTTAAGTAAAGAGAAAGCCATGACATCGATGCCTACGGCCACACTAGTCTGAAAACGCCCGATCCCGTCTGATCTCGGAAACCAAGCAGACTGAGGCCTGGTTAGTACTTGGATGGGAGACTGCCTGGGAATACCAGGTGCAGTAGGCTTTTGCTGCCATCCACAGGCTGCTCATGCTTCTGCACACACAGTGCCGTTGATCCATCAACAACCTTTTTGCTGCTCTCTCTTTCACTTTGCTTTCACCATTTCTTTCCTGCACATTCTCCTGCTGCTACACAAATGCAAGGGGGTCGACGCAAGGGACGAAAGAACGCAGAACAACAAAATAAGTTGGCAAAAAAAAACATGCTGGCGCAGGCACACCAGGACACAGCAACAGAGAGGAGAGACAAGGTGCATAGAAACCTGAGAGGGACAAACAGCAAGAGAACAAAGAATCGTGCAGGAAGAGCTGCAATTCAATGCAGGAAAAATGTAAAGCCAACTAGCATGCTGCTGGAATGCATGTGTGTTCATGTGAGGAGTGTTGCAAATCAGAATGCCGAGTAGCAGGCGCCACTTGCCACATGGGGTTCCGAAATGTGGCTACAACAGCGATCTGGCTTAATAATTGGTGGGATTGGAAATGAAACAATCCTGGTGTTTTGGGGGCGGTGGAAGCTTTTTTGGGGGAGGAGAGATTTGGGGATGGGGAGATTTGGGGGAGAGCGATTTGAGGGGATGAGAGATTTCGAGGTTGGCGAGCGTGAGATTGGGGGGTGAATGAGTGAGTGATTTGTGGGTGAGTGAGGGAATGGTGAAAGTCAGGCAGTTTTGAAGCTTGAGGCAAGGCAATGAAGGGTAGGGCTTGTCGTTTGCTTGTGTGGGAGTCAGAGCAGCAAGAGGTGGGTGTGGCGGAAGGAAAATGTTGAAATGAATCTTGAGTGCTGATTCCTTGGATGAATGCATGGAAGGAGAAAAAGGAGTGAAGAACAGCCTTATGTCCGTTTAAGTAAAGAGAAAGCCATGACATCGATGCCTACGGCCACACTAGTCTGAAAACGCCTGATCTCGTCTGATCTCGGAAGCTAAGCAGAGTCAGGCCTGGTTAGTACTTGGATGGGAGACTGCCTGGGAATACCAGGTGCAGTAGGCTTTTGCTGCCATCCACAGGCTGCTCATGCTTCTGCACATCCATCAACAACCTTTTTGCTGCTCTCTCTTTCACTTTGCTTTCACCATTTCTTTCCTGCACATTCTCCTGCTGCTACACAAATGCAAGGGGGTCGACGCAAGGGACGAAAGAACGCAGAACAACAAAATAAGTTGGCAAAAAAAAACATGCTGGCGCAGGCACACCAGGACACAGCAACAGAGAGGAGAGACAAAGTGCATAGAAACCTGAGAGGG
>NC_091984.1:221426920-221436920 GCF_044704955.1 Pristiophorus japonicus | reverse complement strand
GGATGAATGCATGGAAGGAGAATAAGGAGTGAAGAACAGCCTTATGTCCGTTTAAGTAAAGAGAAAGCCATGACATCGATGCCTACGGCCACACTAGTCTGAAAACGCCCGATCTCATCTGATCTCGGAAGCTAAGCAGAGTCAGCCTGGTTAGTACTTGGATGGGAGACTGCCTGGGAATACCAGGTGCAGTAGGCTTTTGCTGCCATCCACAGGCTGCTCATGCTTCTGCACATCCATCAACAACCTTTTTGCTGCTCTCTCTTTCACTTTGCTTTCACCATTTCTTTCCTGCACATTCTCCTGCTGCTACACAAATGCAAGGGGGTCGACGCAAGGGACGAAAGAACGCAGAACAACAAAATAAGTTGGCAAAAAAAAACATGCTGGCGCAGGCACACCAGGACACAGCAACAGAGAGGAGAGACAAGGTGCATAGAAACCTGAGAGGGACAAACAGCAAGAGAACAAAGAATCGTGCAGGAAGAGCTGCAATTCAATGCAGGAAAAATGTAAAGCCAACTAGCATGCTGCTGGAATGCATGTGTGTTCATGTGAGGAGTGTTGCAAATCAGAATGCCGAGTAGCAGGCGCCACTTGCCACATGGGGTTCCGAAATGTGGCTGCAACAGCGATCTGGCTTAATAATTGGTGGGATTGGAAATGAAACAATCCTGGTGTTTTGGGGGCGGTGGAAGCTTTTTTGGGGGAGGAGAGATTTGGGGATGGGGAGATTTGGGGGAGAGCGATTTGAGGGGATGAGAGATTTCGAGATTGGCGAGCGTGAGATTGGGGGGTGAATGAGTGAGTGATTTGTGGGTGAGTGAGGGAATGGTGAAAGTCAGGCAGTTTTGAAGCTTGAGGCAAGGCAATGAAGGGTAGGGCTTGTCGTTTGCTTGTGTGGGAGTCAGAGCAGCAAGAGGTGGGTGTGGCGGAAGGAAAATGGTGAAATGAATCTTGAGTGCTGATTCCTTGGATGAATGCATGGAAGGAGAAAAAGGAGTGAAGAACAGCCTTATGTCCGTTTAAGTAAAGAGAAAGCCATGACATCGATGCCTACGGCCACACTAGTCTGAAAACGCCCGATCCCGTCTGATCTCGGAAACCAAGCAGACTGAGGCCTGGTTAGTACTTGGATGGGAGACTGCCTGGGAATACCAGGTGCAGTAGGCTTTTGCTGCCATCCACAGGCTGCTCATGCTTCTGCACACACAGTGCCGTTGATCCATCAACAACCTTTTTGCTGCTCTCTCTTTCACTTTGCTTTCACCATTTCTTTCCTGCACATTCTCCTGCTGCTACACAAATGCAAGGGGGTCGACGCAAGGGACGAAAGAACGCAGAACAACAAAATAAGTTGGCAAAAAAAAACATGCTGGCGCAGGCACACCAGGACGCAGCAACAGAGAGGAGAGACAAGGTGCATAGAAACCTGAGAGGGACAAACAGCAAGAGAACAAAGAATCGTGCAGGAAGAGCTGCAATTCAATGCAGGAAAAATGTAAAGCCAACTAGCATGCTGCTGGAATGCATGTGTGTTCATGTGAGGAGTGTTGCAAATCAGAATGCCGAGTAGCAGGCGCCACTTGCCACATGGGGTTCCGAAATGTGGCTACAACAGCGATCTGGCTTAATAATTGGTAGGATTGGAAATGAAACAATCCTGGTGTTTTGGGGGCGGTGGAAGCTTTTTTGGGGGAGGAGAGATTTGGGGATGGGGAGATTTGGGGGAGAGCGATTTGAGGGGATGAGAGATTTCGAGATTGGCGAGCGTGAGATTGGGGGGTGAATGAGTGAGTGATTTGTGGGTGAGTGAGGGAATGGTGAAAGTCAGGCAGTTTTGAAGCTTGAGGCAAGGCAATGAAGGGTAGGGCTTGTCGTTTGCTTGTGTGGGAGTCAGAGCAGCAAGAGGTGGGTGTGGCGGAAGGAAAATGGTGAAATGAATCTTGAGTGCTGATTCCTTGGATGAATGCATGGAAGGAGAATAAGGAGTGAAGAACAGCCTTATGTCCGTTTAAGTAAAGAGAAAGCCATGACATCGATGCCTACGGCCACACTAGTCTGAAAACGCCCGATCTCATCTGATCTCGGAAGCTAAGCAGAGTCAGGCCTGGTTAGTACTTGGATGGGAGACTGCCTGGGAATACCAGGTGCAGTAGGCTTTTGCTGCCATCCACAGGCTGCTCATGCTTCTGCACATCCATCAACAACCTTTTTGCTGCTCTCTCTTTCACTTTGCTTTCACCATTTCTTTCCTGCACATTCTCCTGCTGCTACACAAATGCAAGGGGGTCGACGCAAGGGACGAAAGAACGCAGAACAACAAAATAAGTTGGCAAAAAAAAACATGCTGGCGCAGGCACACCAGGACACAGCAACAGAGAGGAGAGACAAGGTGCATAGAAACCTGAGAGGGACAAACAGCAAGAGAACAAAGAATCGTGCAGGAAGAGCTGCAATTCAATGCAGGAAAAATGTAAAGCCAACTAGCATGCTGCTGGAATGCATGTGTGTTCATGTGAGGAGTGTTGCAAATCAGAATGCCGAGTAGCAGGCGCCACTTGCCACATGGGGTTCCGAAATGTGGCTGCAACAGCGATCTGGCTTAATAATTGGTGGGATTGGAAATGAAACAATCCTGGTGTTTTGGGGGCGGTGGAAGCTTTTTTGGGGGAGGAGAGATTTGGGGATGGGGAGATTTGGGGGAGAGCGATTTGAGGGGATGAGAGATTTCGAGATTGGCGAGCGTGAGATTGGGGGGTGAATGAGTGAGTGATTTGTGGGTGAGTGAGGGAATGGTGAAAGTCAGGCAGTTTTGAAGCTTGAGGCAAGGCAATGAAGGGTAGGGCTTGTCGTTTGCTTGTGTGGGAGTCAGAGCAGCAAGAGGTGGGTGTGGCGGAAGGAAAATGGTGAAATGAATCTTGAGTGCTGATTCCTTGGATGAATGCATGGAAGGAGAAAAAGGAGTGAAGAACAGCCTTATGTCCGTTTAAGTAAAGAGAAAGCCATGACATCGATGCCTACGGCCACACTAGTCTGAAAACGCCCGATCCCGTCTGATCTCGGAAACCAAGCAGACTGAGGCCTGGTTAGTACTTGGATGGGAGACTGCCTGGGAATACCAGGTGCAGTAGGCTTTTGCTGCCATCCACAGGCTGCTCATGCTTCTGCACACACAGTGCCGTTGATCCATCAACAACCTTTTTGCTGCTCTCTCTTTCACTTTGCTTTCACCATTTCTTTCCTGCACATTCTCCTGCTGCTACACAAATGCAAGGGGGTCGACGCAAGGGACGAAAGAACGCAGAACAACAAAATAAGTTGGCAAAAAAAAACATGCTGGCGCAGGCACACCAGGACGCAGCAACAGAGAGGAGAGACAAGGTGCATAGAAACCTGAGAGGGACAAACAGCAAGAGAACAAAGAATCGTGCAGGAAGAGCTGCAATTCAATGCAGGAAAAATGTAAAGCCAACTAGCATGCTGCTGGAATGCATGTGTGTTCATGTGAGGAGTGTTGCAAATCAGAATGCCGAGTAGCAGGCGCCACTTGCCACATGGGGTTCCGAAATGTGGCTACAACAGCGATCTGGCTTAATAATTGGTAGGATTGGAAATGAAACAATCGTGGTGTTTTGGGGGCGGTGGAAGCTTTTTTGGGGGAGGAGAGATTTGGGGATGGGGAGATTTGGGGGAGAGCGATTTGAGGGGATGAGAGATTTCGAGATTGGCGAGCGTGAGATTGGGGGGTGAATGAGTGAGTGATTTGTGGGTGAGTGAGGGAATGGTGAAAGTCAGGCAGTTTTGAAGCTTGAGGCAAGGCAATGAAGGGTAGGGCTTGTCGTTTGCTTGTGTGGGAGTCAGAGCAGCAAGAGGTGGGTGTGGCGGAAGGAAAATGGTGAAATGAATCTTGAGTGCTGATTCCTTGGATGAATGCATGGAAGGAGAATAAGGAGTGAAGAACAGCCTTATGTCCGTTTAAGTAAAGAGAAAGCCATGACATCGATGCCTACGGCCACACTAGTCTGAAAACGCCCGATCTCATCTGATCTCGGAAGCTAAGCAGAGTCAGGCCTGGTTAGTACTTGGATGGGAGACTGCCTGGGAATACCAGGTGCAGTAGGCTTTTGCTGCCATCCACAGGCTGCTCATGCTTCTGCACATCCATCAACAACCTTTTTGCTGCTCTCTCTTTCACTTTGCTTTCACCATTTCTTTCCTGCACATTCTCCTGCTGCTACACAAATGCAAGGGGGTCGACGCAAGGGACGAAAGAACGCAGAACAACAAAATAAGTTGGCAAAAAAAAACATGCTGGCGCAGGCACACCAGGACACAGCAACAGAGAGGAGAGACAAGGTGCATAGAAACCTGAGAGGGACAAACAGCAAGAGAACAAAGAATCGTGCAGGAAGAGCTGCAATTCAATGCAGGAAAAATGTAAAGCCAACTAGCATGCTGCTGGAATGCATGTGTGTTCATGTGAGGAGTGTTGCAAATCAGAATGCCGAGTAGCAGGCGCCACTTGCCACATGGGGTTCCGAAATGTGGCTGCAACAGCGATCTGGCTTAATAATTGGTGGGATTGGAAATGAAACAATCCTGGTGTTTTGGGGGCGGTGGAAGCTTTTTTGGGGGAGGAGAGATTTGGGGATGGGGAGATTTGGTGGAGAGCGATTTGAGGGGATGAGAGATTTCGAGATTGGCGAGCGTGAGATTGGGGGGTGAATGAGTGAGTGATTTGTGGGTGAGTGAGGGAATGGTGAAAGTCAGGCAGTTTTGAAGCTTGAGGCAAGGCAATGAAGGGTAGGGCTTGTCGTTTGCTTGTGTGGGAGTCAGAGCAGCAAGAGGTGGGTGTGGCGGAAGGAAAATGGTGAAATGAATCTTGAGTGCTGATTCCTTGGATGAATGCATGGAAGGAGAAAAAGGAGTGAAGAACAGCCTTATGTCCGTTTAAGTAAAGAGAAAGCCATGACATCGATGCCTACGGCCACACTAGTCTGAAAACGCCCGATCCCGTCTGATCTCGGAAACCAAGCAGACTGAGGCCTGGTTAGTACTTGGATGGGAGACTGCCTGGGAATACCAGGTGCAGTAGGCTTTTGCTGCCATCCACAGGCTGCTCATGCTTCTGCACACACAGTGCCGTTGATCCATCAACAACCTTTTTGCTGCTCTCTCTTTCACTTTGCTTTCACCATTTCTTTCCTGCACATTCTCCTGCTGCTACACAAATGCAAGGGGGTCGACGCAAGGGACGAAAGAACGCAGAACAACAAAATAAGTTGGCAAAAAAAAACATGCTGGCGCAGGCACACCAGGACACAGCAACAGAGAGGAGAGACAAGGTGCATAGAAACCTGAGAGGGACAAACAGCAAGAGAACAAAGAATCGTGCAGGAAGAGCTGCAATTCAATGCAGGAAAAATGTAAAGCCAACTAGCATGCTGCTGGAATGCATGTGTGTTCATGTGAGGAGTGTTGCAAATCAGAATGCCGAGTAGCAGGCGCCACTTGCCACATGGGGTTCCGAAATGTGGCTGCAACAGCGATCTGGCTTAATAATTGGTGGGATTGGAAATGAAACAATCCTGGTGTTTTGGGGGCGGTGGAAGCTTTTTTGGGGGAGGAGAGATTTGGGGATGGGGAGATTTGGGGGAGAGCGATTTGAGGGGATGAGAGATTTCGAGATTGGCGAGCGTGAGATTGGGGGGTGAATGAGTGAGTGATTTGTGGGTGAGTGAGGGAATGGTGAAAGTCAGGCAGTTTTGAAGCTTGAGGCAAGGCAATGAAGGGTAGGGCTTGTCGTTTGCTTATGTGGGAGTCAGAGCAGCAAGAGGTGGGTGTGGCGGAAGGAAAATGGTGAAATGAATCTTGAGTGCTGATTCCTTGGATGAATGCATGGAAGGAGAAAAAGGAGTGAAGAACAGCCTTATGTCCGTTTAAGTAAAGAGAAAGCTATGACATCGATGCCTACGGCCACACTAGTCTGAAAACGCCCGATCCCGTCTGATCTCGGAAACCAAGCAGACTGAGGCCTGGTTAGTACTTGGATGGGAGACTGCCTGGGAATACCAGGTGCAGTAGGCTTTTGCTGCCATCCACAGGCTGCTCATGCTTCTGCACACACAGTGCCGTTGATCCATCAACAACCTTTTTGCTGCTCTCTCTTTCACTTTGCTTTCACCATTTCTTTCCTGCACATTCTCCTGCTGCTACACAAATGCAAGGGGGTCGACGCAAGGGACGAAAGAACGCAGAACAACAAAATAAGTTGGCAAAAAAAAACATGCTGGCGCAGGCACACCAGGACACAGCAACAGAGAGGAGAGACAAGGTGCATAGAAACCTGAGAGGGACAAACAGCAAGAGAACAAAGAATCGTGCAGGAAGAGCTGCAATTCAATGCAGGAAAAATGTAAAGCCAACTAGCATGCTGCTGGAATGCATGTGTGTTCATGTGAGGAGTGTTGCAAATCAGAATGCCGAGTAGCAGGCGCCACTTGCCACATGGGGTTCCGAAATGTGGCTACAACAGCGATCTGGCTTAATAATTGGTGGGATTGGAAATGAAACAATCCTGGTGTTTTGGGGGCGGTGGAAGCTTTTTTGGGGGAGGAGAGATTTGGGGATGGGGAGATTTGGGGGAGAGCGATTTGAGGGGATGAGAGATTTCGAGGTTGGCGAGCGTGAGATTGGGGGGTGAATGAGTGAGTGATTTGTGGGTGAGTGAGGGAATGGTGAAAGTCAGGCAGTTTTGAAGCTTGAGGCAAGGCAATGAAGGGTAGGGCTTGTCGTTTGCTTGTGTGGGAGTCAGAGCAGCAAGAGGTGGGTGTGGCGGAAGGAAAATGTTGAAATGAATCTTGAGTGCTGATTCCTTGGATGAATGCATGGAAGGAGAAAAAGGAGTGAAGAACAGCCTTATGTCCGTTTAAGTAAAGAGAAAGCCATAACATCGATGCCTATGGCCACACTAGTCTGAAAACGCCCGATCTCGTCTGATCTCGGAAACTAAGCAGAGTCAGGCCTGGTTAGTACTTGGATGGGAGACTGCCTGGGAATACCAGGTGCAGTAGGCTTTTGCTGCCATCCACAGGCTGCTCATGCTTCTGCACACACAGTGCCGTTGATCCATCAACAACCTTTTTGCTGCTCTCTCTTTCACTTTGCTTTCACCATTTCTTTCCTGCACATTCTCCTGCTGCTACACAAATGCAAGGGGGTCGACGCAAGGGACGAAAGAACGCAGAACAACAAAATAAGTTGGCAAAAAAATACACGCTGGCGCAGGCACACCAGGACGCAGCAACAGAGAGGAGAGACAAAGTGCATAGAAACCTGAGAGGGACAAACAGCAAGAGAACAAAGAATCGTGCAGGAAGAGCTGCAATTGGTGGGATTGGAAATGAAACAATCCTGGTGTTTTGGGGGCGGTGGAAGCTTTTTTGGGGGAGGAGAGATTTGGGGATGGGGAGATTTGGGGGAGAGCGATTTGAGGGGATGAGAGATTTCGAGGTTGGCGAGCGTGAGATTGGGCGGTGAATGAGTGAGTGATTTGTGGGTGAGTGAGGGAATGGTGAAAGTCAGGCAGTTTTGAAGCTTGAGGCAAGGCAATGAAGGGTAGGGCTTGTCGTTTGCTTGTGTGGGAGTCAGAGCAGCAAGAGGTGGGTGTGGCGGAAGGAAAATGGTGAAATGAATCTTGAGTGCTGATTCCTTGGATGAATGCATGGAAGGAGAATAAGGAGTGAAGAACAGCCTTATGTCCGTTTAAGTAAAGAGAAAGCCATGACATCGATGCCTACGGCCACACTAGTCTGAAAACGCCTGATCTCGTCTGATCTCGGAAGCTAAGCAGAGTCAGGCCTGGTTAGTACTTGGATGGGAGACTGCCTGGGAATACCAGGTGCAGTAGGCTTTTGCTGCCATCCACAGGCTGCTCATGCTTCTGCACATCCATCAACAACCTTTTTGCTGCTCTCTCTTTCACTTTGCTTTCACCATTTCTTTCCTGCACATTCTCCTGCTGCTACACAAATGCAAGGGGGTCGACGCAAGGGACGAAAGAACGCAGAACAACAAAATAAGTTGGCAAAAAAAAACATGCTGGCGCAGGCACACCAGGACACAGCAACAGAGAGGAGAGACAAAGTGCATAGAAACCTGAGAGGGACAAACAGCAAGAGAACAAAGAATCGTGCAGGAAGAGCTGCAATTCAATGCAGGAAAAATGTAAAGCCAACTAGCATGCTGCTGGAATGCATGTGTGTTCATGTGAGGAGTGTTGCAAATCAGAATGCCGAGTAGCAGGCGCCACTTGCCACATGGGGTTCCGAAATGTGGCTGCAACAGCGATCTGGCTTAATAATTGGTGGGATTGGAAATGAAACAATCCTGGTGTTTTGGGGGCGGTGGAAGCTTTTTTGGGGGAGGAGAGATTTGGGGATGGGGAGATTTGGGGGAGAGCGATTTGAGGGGATGAGAGATTTCGAGATTGGCGAGCGTGAGATTGGGGGGTGAATGAGTGAGTGATTTGTGGGTGAGTGAGGGAATGGTGAAAGTCAGGCAGTTTTGAAGCTTGAGGCAAGGCAATGAAGGGTAGGGCTTGTCGTTTGCTTGTGTGGGAGTCAGAGCAGCAAGAGGTGGGTGTGGCGGAAGGAAAATGGTGAAATGAATCTTGAGTGCTGATTCCTTGGATGAATGCATGGAAGGAGAAAAAGGAGTGAAGAACAGCCTTATGTCCGTTTAAGTAAAGAGAAAGCCATGACATCGATGCCTACGGCCACACTAGTCTGAAAACGCCCGATCCCGTCTGATCTCGGAAACCAAGCAGACTGAGGCCTGGTTAGTACTTGGATGGGAGACTGCCTGGGAATACCAGGTGCAGTAGGCTTTTGCTGCCATCCACAGGCTGCTCATGCTTCTGCACACACAGTGCCGTTGATCCATCAACAACCTTTTTGCTGCTCTCTCTTTCACTTTGCTTTCACCATTTCTTTCCTGCACATTCTCCTGCTGCTACACAAATGCAAGGGGGTCGACGCAAGGGACGAAAGAACGCAGAACAACAAAATAAGTTGGCAAAAAAAAACATGCTGGCGCAGGCACACCAGGACACAGCAACAGAGAGGAGAGACAAGGTGCATAGAAACCTGAGAGGGACAAACAGCAAGAGAACAAAGAATCGTGCAGGAAGAGCTGCAATTCAATGCAGGAAAAATGTAAAGCCAACTAGCATGCTGCTGGAATGCATGTGTGTTCATGTGAGGAGTGTTGCAAATCAGAATGCCGAGTAGCAGGCGCCACTTGCCACATGGGGTTCCGAAATGTGGCTGCAACAGCGATCTGGCTTAATAATTGGTGGGATTGGAAATGAAACAATCCTGGTGTTTTGGGGGCGGTGGAAGCTTTTTTGGGGGAGGAGAGATTTGGGGATGGGGAGATTTGGGGGAGAGCGATTTGAGGGGATGAGAGATTTCGAGATTGGCGAGCGTGAGATTGGGGGGTGAATGAGTGAGTGATTTGTGGGTGAGTGAGGGAATGGTGAAAGTCAGGCAGTTTTGAAGCTTGAGGCAAGGCAATGAAGGGTAGGGCTTGTCGTTTGCTTGTGTGGGAGTCAGAGCAGCAAGAGGTGGGTGTGGCGGAAGGAAAATGGTGAAATGAATCTTGAGTGCTGATTCCTTGGATGAATGCATGGAAGGAGAATAAGGAGTGAAGAACAGCCTTATGTCCGTTTAAGTAAAGAGAAAGCCATGACATCGATGCCTACGGCCACACTAGTCTGAAAACGCCCGATCCCGTCTGATCTCGGAAACCAAGCAGACTGAGGCCTGGTTAGTACTTGGATGGGAGACTGCCTGGGAATACCAGGTGCAGTAGGCTTTTGCTGCCATCCACAGGCTGCTCATGCTTCTGCACACACAGTGCCGTTGATCCATCAACAACCTTTTTGCTGCTCTCTCTTTCACTTTGCTTTCACCATTTCTTTCCTGCACATTCTCCT
>NC_091984.1:221366920-221369420 GCF_044704955.1 Pristiophorus japonicus | reverse complement strand
ATTTGGGGATGGGGAGATTTGGTGGAGAGCGATTTGAGGGGATGAGAGATTTCGAGATTGGCGAGCGTGAGATTGGGGGGTGAATGAGTGAGTGATTTGTGGGTGAGTGAGGGAATGGTGAAAGTCAGGCAGTTTTGAAGCTTGAGGCAAGGCAATGAAGGGTAGGGCTTGTCGTTTGCTTGTGTGGGAGTCAGAGCAGCAAGAGGTGGGTGTGGCGGAAGGAAAATGGTGAAATGAATCTTGAGTGCTGATTCCTTGGATGAATGCATGGAAGGAGAAAAAGGAGTGAAGAACAGCCTTATGTCCGTTTAAGTAAAGAGAAAGCCATGACATCGATGCCTACGGCCACACTAGTCTGAAAACGCCCGATCCCGTCTGATCTCGGAAACCAAGCAGACTGAGGCCTGGTTAGTACTTGGATGGGAGACTGCCTGGGAATACCAGGTGCAGTAGGCTTTTGCTGCCATCCACAGGCTGCTCATGCTTCTGCACACACAGTGCCGTTGATCCATCAACAACCTTTTTGCTGCTCTCTCTTTCACTTTGCTTTCACCATTTCTTTCCTGCACATTCTCCTGCTGCTACACAAATGCAAGGGGGTCGACGCAAGGGACGAAAGAACGCAGAACAACAAAATAAGTTGGCAAAAAAAAACATGCTGGCGCAGGCACACCAGGACACAGCAACAGAGAGGAGAGACAAGGTGCATAGAAACCTGAGAGGGACAAACAGCAAGAGAACAAAGAATCGTGCAGGAAGAGCTGCAATTCAATGCAGGAAAAATGTAAAGCCAACTAGCATGCTGCTGGAATGCATGTGTGTTCATGTGAGGAGTGTTGCAAATCAGAATGCCGAGTAGCAGGCGCCACTTGCCACATGGGGTTCCGAAATGTGGCTGCAACAGCGATCTGGCTTAATAATTGGTGGGATTGGAAATGAAACAATCCTGGTGTTTTGGGGGCGGTGGAAGCTTTTTTGGGGGAGGAGAGATTTGGGGATGGGGAGATTTGGGGGAGAGCGATTTGAGGGGATGAGAGATTTCGAGATTGGCGAGCGTGAGATTGGGGGGTGAATGAGTGAGTGATTTGTGGGTGAGTGAGGGAATGGTGAAAGTCAGGCAGTTTTGAAGCTTGAGGCAAGGCAATGAAGGGTAGGGCTTGTCGTTTGCTTATGTGGGAGTCAGAGCAGCAAGAGGTGGGTGTGGCGGAAGGAAAATGGTGAAATGAATCTTGAGTGCTGATTCCTTGGATGAATGCATGGAAGGAGAAAAAGGAGTGAAGAACAGCCTTATGTCCGTTTAAGTAAAGAGAAAGCTATGACATCGATGCCTACGGCCACACTAGTCTGAAAACGCCCGATCCCGTCTGATCTCGGAAACCAAGCAGACTGAGGCCTGGTTAGTACTTGGATGGGAGACTGCCTGGGAATACCAGGTGCAGTAGGCTTTTGCTGCCATCCACAGGCTGCTCATGCTTCTGCACACACAGTGCCGTTGATCCATCAACAACCTTTTTGCTGCTCTCTCTTTCACTTTGCTTTCACCATTTCTTTCCTGCACATTCTCCTGCTGCTACACAAATGCAAGGGGGTCGACGCAAGGGACGAAAGAACGCAGAACAACAAAATAAGTTGGCAAAAAAAAACATGCTGGCGCAGGCACACCAGGACACAGCAACAGAGAGGAGAGACAAGGTGCATAGAAACCTGAGAGGGACAAACAGCAAGAGAACAAAGAATCGTGCAGGAAGAGCTGCAATTCAATGCAGGAAAAATGTAAAGCCAACTAGCATGCTGCTGGAATGCATGTGTGTTCATGTGAGGAGTGTTGCAAATCAGAATGCCGAGTAGCAGGCGCCACTTGCCACATGGGGTTCCGAAATGTGGCTACAACAGCGATCTGGCTTAATAATTGGTGGGATTGGAAATGAAACAATCCTGGTGTTTTGGGGGCGGTGGAAGCTTTTTTGGGGGAGGAGAGATTTGGGGATGGGGAGATTTGGGGGAGAGCGATTTGAGGGGATGAGAGATTTCGAGGTTGGCGAGCGTGAGATTGGGGGGTGAATGAGTGAGTGATTTGTGGGTGAGTGAGGGAATGGTGAAAGTCAGGCAGTTTTGAAGCTTGAGGCAAGGCAATGAAGGGTAGGGCTTGTCGTTTGCTTGTGTGGGAGTCAGAGCAGCAAGAGGTGGGTGTGGCGGAAGGAAAATGTTGAAATGAATCTTGAGTGCTGATTCCTTGGATGAATGCATGGAAGGAGAAAAAGGAGTGAAGAACAGCCTTATGTCCGTTTAAGTAAAGAGAAAGCCATGACATCGATGCCTATGGCCACACTAGTCTGAAAACGCCCGATCTCGTCTGATCTCGGAAACTAAGCAGAGTCAGGCCTGGTTAGTACTTGGATGGGAGACTGCCTGGGAATACCAGGTGCAGTAGGCTTTTGCTGCCATCCACAGGCTGCTCATGCTTCTGCACACACAGTGCCGTTGATCCATCAACAACCTT
>NC_091984.1:221351920-221359420 GCF_044704955.1 Pristiophorus japonicus | reverse complement strand
AACAGCCTTATGTCCGTTTAAGTAAAGAGAAAGCCATGACATCGATGCCTACGGCCACACTAGTCTGAAAACGCCCGATCCCGTCTGATCTCGGAAACCAAGCAGACTGAGGCCTGGTTAGTACTTGGATGGGAGACTGCCTGGGAATACCAGGTGCAGTAGGCTTTTGCTGCCATCCACAGGCTGCTCATGCTTCTGCACACACAGTGCCGTTGATCCATCAACAACCTTTTTGCTGCTCTCTCTTTCACTTTGCTTTCACCATTTCTTTCCTGCACATTCTCCTGCTGCTACACAAATGCAAGGGGGTCGACGCAAGGGACGAAAGAACGCAGAACAACAAAATAAGTTGGCAAAAAAAAACATGCTGGCGCAGGCACACCAGGACGCAGCAACAGAGAGGAGAGACAAGGTGCATAGAAACCTGAGAGGGACAAACAGCAAGAGAACAAAGAATCGTGCAGGAAGAGCTGCAATTCAATGCAGGAAAAATGTAAAGCCAACTAGCATGCTGCTGGAATGCATGTGTGTTCATGTGAGGAGTGTTGCAAATCAGAATGCCGAGTAGCAGGCGCCACTTGCCACATGGGGTTCCGAAATGTGGCTACAACAGCGATCTGGCTTAATAATTGGTAGGATTGGAAATGAAACAATCGTGGTGTTTTGGGGGCGGTGGAAGCTTTTTTGGGGGAGGAGAGATTTGGGGATGGGGAGATTTGGGGGAGAGCGATTTGAGGGGATGAGAGATTTCGAGATTGGCGAGCGTGAGATTGGGGGGTGAATGAGTGAGTGATTTGTGGGTGAGTGAGGGAATGGTGAAAGTCAGGCAGTTTTGAAGCTTGAGGCAAGGCAATGAAGGGTAGGGCTTGTCGTTTGCTTGTGTGGGAGTCAGAGCAGCAAGAGGTGGGTGTGGCGGAAGGAAAATGGTGAAATGAATCTTGAGTGCTGATTCCTTGGATGAATGCATGGAAGGAGAATAAGGAGTGAAGAACAGCCTTATGTCCGTTTAAGTAAAGAGAAAGCCATGACATCGATGCCTACGGCCACACTAGTCTGAAAACGCCTGATCTCGTCTGATCTCGGAAGCTAAGCAGAGTCAGGCCTGGTTAGTACTTGGATGGGAGACTGCCTGGGAATACCAGGTGCAGTAGGCTTTTGCTGCCATCCACAGGCTGCTCATGCTTCTGCACATCCATCAACAACCTTTTTGCTGCTCTCTCTTTCACTTTGCTTTCACCATTTCTTTCCTGCACATTCTCCTGCTGCTACACAAATGCAAGGGGGTCGACGCAAGGGACGAAAGAACGCAGAACAACAAAATAAGTTGGCAAAAAAAAACATGCTGGCGCAGGCACACCAGGACACAGCAACAGAGAGGAGAGACAAAGTGCATAGAAACCTGAGAGGGACAAACAGCAAGAGAACAAAGAATCGTGCAGGAAGAGCTGCAATTCAATGCAGGAAAAATGTAAAGCCAACTAGCATGCTGCTGGAATGCATGTGTGTTCATGTGAGGAGTGTTGCAAATCAGAATGCCGAGTAGCAGGCGCCACTTGCCACATGGGGTTCCGAAATGTGGCTGCAACAGCGATCTGGCTTAATAATTGGTGGGATTGGAAATGAAACAATCCTGGTGTTTTGGGGGCGGTGGAAGCTTTTTTGGGGGAGGAGAGATTTGGGGATGGGGAGATTTGGGGGAGAGCGATTTGAGGGGATGAGAGATTTCGAGATTGGCGAGCGTGAGATTGGGGGGTGAATGAGTGAGTGATTTGTGGGTGAGTGAGGGAATGGTGAAAGTCAGGCAGTTTTGAAGCTTGAGGCAAGGCAATGAAGGGTAGGGCTTGTCGTTTGCTTGTGTGGGAGTCAGAGCAGCAAGAGGTGGGTGTGGCGGAAGGAAAATGTTGAAATGAATCTTGAGTGCTGATTCCTTGGATGAATGCATGGAAGGAGAAAAAGGAGTGAAGAACAGCCTTATGTCCGTTTAAGTAAAGAGAAAGCCATGACATCGATGCCTACGGCCACACTAGTCTGAAAACGTCTGATCTTGGAAACTAAGCAGAGTCAGGCCTGGTTAGTACTTGGATGGGAGACTGCCTGGGAATACCAGGTGCAGTAGGCTTTTGCTGCCATCCACAGGCTGCTCATGCTTCTGCACATCCATCAACAACCTTTTTGCTGCTCTCTCTTTCACTTTGCTTTCACCATTTCTTTCCTGCACATTCTCCTGCTGCTACACAAATGCAAGGGGGTCGACGCAAGGGACGAAAGAACGCAGAACAACAAAATAAGTTGGCAAAAAAAAACATGCTGGCGCAGGCACACCAGGACACAGCAACAGAGAGGAGAGACAAGGTGCATAGAAACCTGAGAGGGACAAACAGCAAGAGAACAAAGAATCGTGCAGGAAGAGCTGCAATTCAATGCAGGAAAAATGTAAAGCCAACTAGCATGCTGCTGGAATGCATGTGTGTTCATGTGAGGAGTGTTGCAAATCAGAATGCCGAGTAGCAGGCGCCACTTGCCACATGGGGTTCCGAAATGTGGCTGCAACAGCGATCTGGCTTAATAATTGGTGGGATTGGAAATGAAACAATCCTGGTGTTTTGGGGGCGGTGGAAGCTTTTTTGGGGGAGGAGAGATTTGGGGATGGGGAGATTTGGGGGAGAGCGATTTGAGGGGATGAGAGATTTCGAGGTTGGCGAGCGTGAGATTGGGGGGTGAATGAGTGAGTGATTTGTGGGTGAGTGAGGGAATGGTGAAAGTCAGGCAGTTTTGAAGCTTGAGGCAAGGCAATGAAGGGTAGGGCTTGTCGTTTGCTTGTGTGGGAGTCAGAGCAGCAAGAGGTGGGTGTGGCGGAAGGAAAATGTTGAAATGAATCTTGAGTGCTGATTCCTTGGATGAATGCATGGAAGGAGAAAAAGGAGTGAAGAACAGCCTTATGTCCGTTTAAGTAAAGAGAAAGCCATGACATCGATGCCTACGGCCACACTAGTCTGAAAACGTCTGATCTTGGAAACTAAGCAGAGTCAGGCCTGGTTAGTACTTGGATGGGAGACTGCCTGGGAATACCAGGTGCAGTAGGCTTTTGCTGCCATCCACAGGCTGCTCATGCTTCTGCACATCCATCAACAACCTTTTTGCTGCTCTCTCTTTCACTTTGCTTTCACCATTTCTTTCCTGCACATTCTCCTGCTGCTACACAAATGCAAGGGGGTCGACGCAAGGGACGAAAGAACGCAGAACAACAAAATAAGTTGGCAAAAAAAAACATGCTGGCGCAGGCACACCAGGACACAGCAACAGAGAGGAGAGACAAGGTGCATAGAAACCTGAGAGGGACAAACAGCAAGAGAACAAAGAATCGTGCAGGAAGAGCTGCAATTCAATGCAGGAAAAATGTAAAGCCAACTAGCATGCTGCTGGAATGCATGTGTGTTCATGTGAGGAGTGTTGCAAATCAGAATGCCGAGTAGCAGGCGCCACTTGCCACATGGGGTTCCGAAATGTGGCTGCAACAGCGATCTGGCTTAATAATTGGTGGGATTGGAAATGAAACAATCCTGGTGTTTTGGGGGCGGTGGAAGCTTTTTTGGGGGAGGAGAGATTTGGGGATGGGGAGATTTGGGGGAGAGTGATTTGAGGGGATGAGAGATTTCGAGGTTGGCGAGCGTGAGATTGGGGGGTGAATGAGTGAGTGATTTGTGGGTGAGTGAGGGAATGGTGAAAGTCAGGCAGTTTTGAAGCTTGAGGCAAGGCAATGAAGGGTAGGGCTTGTCGTTTGCTTGTGTGGGAGTCAGAGCAGCAAGAGGTGGGTGTGGCGGAAGGAAAATGGTGAAATGAATCTTGAGTGCTGATTCCTTGGATGAATGCATGGAAGGAGAAAAAGGAGTGAAGAACAGCCTTATGTCCGTTTAAGTAAAGAGAAAGCCATGACATCGATGCCTACGGCCACACTAGTCTGAAAACGCCCGATCCCGTCTGATCTCGGAAACCAAGCAGACTGAGGCCTGGTTAGTACTTGGATGGGAGACTGCCTGGGAATACCAGGTGCAGTAGGCTTTTGCTGCCATCCACAGGCTGCTCATGCTTCTGCACACACAGTGCCGTTGATCCATCAACAACCTTTTTGCTGCTCTCTCTTTCACTTTGCTTTCACCATTTCTTTCCTGCACATTCTCCTGCTGCTACACAAATGCAAGGGGGTCGACGCAAGGGACGAAAGAACGCAGAACAACAAAATAAGTTGGCAAAAAAAAACATGCTGGCGCAGGCACACCAGGACACAGCAACAGAGAGGAGAGACAAGGTGCATAGAAACCTGAGAGGGACAAACAGCAAGAGAACAAAGAATCGTGCAGGAAGAGCTGCAATTCAATGCAGGAAAAATGTAAAGCCAACTAGCATGCTGCTGGAATGCATGTGTGTTCATGTGAGGAGTGTTGCAAATCAGAATGCCGAGTAGCAGGCGCCACTTGCCACATGGGGTTCCGAAATGTGGCTACAACAGCGATCTGGCTTAATAATTGGTGGGATTGGAAATGAAACAATCCTGGTGTTTTGGGGGCGGTGGAAGCTTTTTTAAGGAAGGAGAGATTTGGGGATGGGGAGATTTGGGGGAGAGTGATTTGAGGGGATGAGAGATTTCGAGGTTGGCGAGCGTGAGATTGGGGGGTGAATGAGTGAGTGATTTGTGGGTGAGTGAGGGAATGGTGAAAGTCAGGCAGTTTTGAAGCTTGAGGCAAGGCAATGAAGGGTAGGGCTTGTCGTTTGCTTGTGTGGGAGTCAGAGCAGCAAGAGGTGGGTGTGGCGGAAGGAAAATGGTGAAATGAATCTTGAGTGCTGATTCCTTGGATGAATGCATGGAAGGAGAAAAAGGAGTGAAGAACAGCCTTATGTCCGTTTAAGTAAAGAGAAAGCCATGACATCGATGCCTACGGCCACACTAGTCTGAAAACGCCCGATCCCGTCTGATCTCGGAAACCAAGCAGACTGAGGCCTGGTTAGTACTTGGATGGGAGACTGCCTGGGAATACCAGGTGCAGTAGGCTTTTGCTGCCATCCACAGGCTGCTCATGCTTCTGCACACACAGTGCCGTTGATCCATCAACAACCTTTTTGCTGCTCTCTCTTTCACTTTGCTTTCACCATTTCTTTCCTGCACATTCTCCTGCTGCTACACAAATGCAAGGGGGTCGACGCAAGGGACGAAAGAACGCAGAACAACAAAATAAGTTGGCAAAAAAAAACATGCTGGCGCAGGCACACCAGGACACAGCAACAGAGAGGAGAGACAAGGTGCATAGAAACCTGAGAGGGACAAACAGCAAGAGAACAAAGAATCGTGCAGGAAGAGCTGCAATTCAATGCAGGAAAAATGTAAAGCCAACTAGCATGCTGCTGGAATGCATGTGTGTTCATGTGAGGAGTGTTGCAAATCAGAATGCCGAGTAGCAGGCGCCACTTGCCACATGGGGTTCCGAAATGTGGCTACAACAGCGATCTGGCTTAATAATTGGTGGGATTGGAAATGAAACAATCCTGGTGTTTTGGGGGCGGTGGAAGCTTTTTTGGGGGAGGAGAGATTTGGGGATGGGGAGATTTGGGGGAGAGCGATTTGAGGGGATGAGAGATTTCGAGATTGGCGAGCGTGAGATTGGGGGGTGAATGAGTGAGTGATTTGTGGGTGAGTGAGGGAATGGTGAAAGTCAGGCAGTTTTGAAGCTTGAGGCAAGGCAATGAAGGGTAGGGCTTGTCGTTTGCTTGTGTGGGAGTCAGAGCAGCAAGAGATGGGTGTGGCGGAAGGAAAATGGTGAAATGAATCTTGAGTGCTGATTCCTTGGATGAATGCATGGAAGGAGAATAAGGAGTGAAGAACAGCCTTATGTCCGTTTAAGTAAAGAGAAAGCCATGACATCGATGCCTACGGCCACTCTAGTCTGAAAACGCCCGATCTCGTCTGATCTCAAAAGCTAAGCAGAGTCAGGCCTGGTTAGTACTTGGATGGGAGACTGCCTGGGAATACCAGGTGCAGTAGGCTTTTGCTGCCATCCACAGGCTGCTCATGCTTCTGCACATCCATCAACAACCTTTTTGCTGCTCTCTCTTTCACTTTGCTTTCACCATTTCTTTCCTGCACATTCTCCTGCTGCTACACAAATGCAAGGGGGTCGACGCAAGGGACGAAAGAACGCAGAACAACAAAATAAGTTGGCAAAAAAAAACATGCTGGCGCAGGCACACCAGGACACAGCAACAGAGAGGAGAGACAAGGTGCATAGAAACCTGAGAGGGACAAACAGCAAGAGAACAAAGAATCGTGCAGGAAGAGCTGCAATTCAATGCAGGAAAAATGTAAAGCCAACTAGCATGCTGCTGGAATGCATGTGTGTTCATGTGAGGAGTGTTGCAAATCAGAATGCCGAGTAGCAGGCGCCACTTGCCACATGGGGTTCCGAAATGTGGCTACAACAGCGATCTGGCTTAATAATTGGTGGGATTGGAAATGAAACAATCCTGGTGTTTTGGGGGCGGTGGAAGCTTTTTTGGGGGAGGAGAGATTTGGGGATGGGGAGATTTGGGGGAGAGTGATTTGAGGGGATGAGAGATTTCGAGGTTGGCGAGCGTGAGATTGGGGGGTGAATGAGTGAGTGATTTGTGGGTGAGTGAGGGAATGGTGAAAGTCAGGCAGTTTTGAAGCTTGAGGCAAGGCAATGAAGGGTAGGGCTTGTCGTTTGCTTGTGTGGGAGTCAGAGCAGCAAGAGGTGGGTGTGGCGGAAGGAAAATGGTGAAATGAATCTTGAGTGCTGATTCCTTGGATGAATGCATGGAAGGAGAAAAAGGAGTGAAGAACAGCCTTATGTCCGTTTAAGTAAAGAGAAAGCCATGACATCGATGCCTACGGCCACACTAGTCTGAAAACGCCCGATCCCGTCTGATCTCGGAAACCAAGCAGACTGAGGCCTGGTTAGTACTTGGATGGGAGACTGCCTGGGAATACCAGGTGCAGTAGGCTTTTGCTGCCATCCACAGGCTGCTCATGCTTCTGCACACACAGTGCCGTTGATCCATCAACAACCTTTTTGCTGCTCTCTCTTTCACTTTGCTTTCACCATTTCTTTCCTGCACATTCTCCTGCTGCTACACAAATGCAAGGGGGTCGACGCAAGGGACGAAAGAACGCAGAACAACAAAATAAGTTGGCAAAAAAAAACATGCTGGCGCAGGCACACCAGGACACAGCAACAGAGAGGAGAGACAAGGTGCATAGAAACCTGAGAGGGACAAACAGCAAGAGAACAAAGAATCGTGCAGGAAGAGCTGCAATTCAATGCAGGAAAAATGTAAAGCCAACTAGCATGCTGCTGGAATGCATGTGTGTTCATGTGAGGAGTGTTGCAAATCAGAATGCCGAGTAGCAGGCGCCACTTGCCACATGGGGTTCCGAAATGTGGCTACAACAGCGATCTGGCTTAATAATTGGTGGGATTGGAAATGAAACAA
>NC_091984.1:221344420-221349420 GCF_044704955.1 Pristiophorus japonicus | reverse complement strand
CTCATGCTTCTGCACACACAGTGCCGTTGATCCATCAACAACCTTTTTGCTGCTCTCTCTTTCACTTTGCTTTCACCATTTCTTTCCTGCACATTCTCCTGCTGCTACACAAATGCAAGGGGGTCGACGCAAGGGACGAAAGAACGCAGAACAACAAAATAAGTTGGCAAAAAAAAACATGCTGGCGCAGGCACACCAGGACACAGCAACAGAGAGGAGAGACAAGGTGCATAGAAACCTGAGAGGGACAAACAGCAAGAGAACAAAGAATCGTGCAGGAAGAGCTGCAATTCAATGCAGGAAAAATGTAAAGCCAACTAGCATGCTGCTGGAATGCATGTGTGTTCATGTGAGGAGTGTTGCAAATCAGAATGCCGAGTAGCAGGCGCCACTTGCCACATGGGGTTCCGAAATGTGGCTACAACAGCGATCTGGCTTAATAATTGGTGGGATTGGAAATGAAACAATCCTGGTGTTTTGGGGGCGGTGGAAGCTTTTTTGGGGGAGGAGAGATTTGGGGATGGGGAGATTTGGGGGAGAGCGATTTGAGGGGATGAGAGATTTCGAGGTTGGCGAGCGTGAGATTGGGGGGTGAATGAGTGAGTGATTTGTGGGTGAGTGAGGGAATGGTGAAAGTCAGGCAGTTTTGAAGCTTGAGGCAAGGCAATGAAGGGTAGGGCTTGTCGTTTGCTTGTGTGGGAGTCAGAGCAGCAAGAGGTGGGTGTGGCGGAAGGAAAATGTTGAAATGAATCTTGAGTGCTGATTCCTTGGATGAATGCATGGAAGGAGAAAAAGGAGTGAAGAACAGCCTTATGTCCGTTTAAGTAAACAGAAAGCCATGACATCGATGCCTACGGCCACACTAGTCTGAAAATGTCTGATCTCGGAAGCTAAGCAGAGTCAGGCCTGGTTAGTACTTGGATGGGAGACTGCCTGGGAATACCAGGTGCAGTAGGCTTTTGCTGCCATCCACAGGCTGCTCATGCTTCTGCACATCCATCAACAACCTTTTTGCTGCTCTCTCTTTCACTTTGCTTTCACCATTTCTTTCCTGCACATTCTCCTGCTGCTACACAAATGCAAGGGGGTCGACGCAAGGGACGAAAGAACGCAGAACAACAAAATAAGTTGGCAAAAAAAAACATGCTGGCGCAGGCACACCAGGACACAGCAACAGAGAGGAGAGACAAGGTGCATAGAAACCTGAGAGGGACAAACAGCAAGAGAACAAAGAATCGTGCAGGAAGAGCTGCAATTCAATGCAGGAAAAATGTAAAGCCAACTAGCATGCTGCTGGAATGCATGTGTGTTCATGTGAGGAGTGTTGCAAATCAGAATGCCGAGTAGCAGGCGCCACTTGCCACATGGGGTTCCGAAATGTGGCTGCAACAGCGATCTGGCTTAATAATTGGTGGGATTGGAAATGAAACAATCCTGGTGTTTTGGGGGCGGTGGAAGCTTTTTTGGGGGAGGAGAGATTTGGGGATGGGGAGATTTGGGGGAGAGTGATTTGAGGGGATGAGAGATTTCGAGGTTGGCGAGCGTGAGATTGGGGGGTGAATGAGTGAGTGATTTGTGGGTGAGTGAGGGAATGGTGAAAGTCAGGCAGTTTTGAAGCTTGAGGCAAGGCAATGAAGGGTAGGGCTTGTCGTTTGCTTGTGTGGGAGTCAGAGCAGCAAGAGGTGGGTGTGGCGGAAGGAAAATGGTGAAATGAATCTTGAGTGCTGATTCCTTGGATGAATGCATGGAAGGAGAAAAAGGAGTGAAGAACAGCCTTATGTCCGTTTAAGTAAAGAGAAAGCCATGACATCGATGCCTACGGCCACACTAGTCTGAAAACGCCCGATCCCGTCTGATCTCGGAAACCAAGCAGACTGAGGCCTGGTTAGTACTTGGATGGGAGACTGCCTGGGAATACCAGGTGCAGTAGGCTTTTGCTGCCATCCACAGGCTGCTCATGCTTCTGCACACACAGTGCCGTTGATCCATCAACAACCTTTTTGCTGCTCTCTCTTTCACTTTGCTTTCACCATTTCTTTCCTGCACATTCTCCTGCTGCTACACAAATGCAAGGGGGTCGACGCAAGGGACGAAAGAACGCAGAACAACAAAATAAGTTGGCAAAAAAAAACATGCTGGCGCAGGCACACCAGGACACAGCAACAGAGAGGAGAGACAAGGTGCATAGAAACCTGAGAGGGACAAACAGCAAGAGAACAAAGAATCGTGCAGGAAGAGCTGCAATTCAATGCAGGAAAAATGTAAAGCCAACTAGCATGCTGCTGGAATGCATGTGTGTTCATGTGAGGAGTGTTGCAAATCAGAATGCCGAGTAGCAGGCGCCACTTGCCACATGGGGTTCCGAAATGTGGCTACAACAGCGATCTGGCTTAATAATTGGTGGGATTGGAAATGAAACAATCCTGGTGTTTTGGGGGCGGTGGAAGCTTTTTTGGGGGAGGAGAGATTTGGGGATGGGGAGATTTGGGGGAGAGCGATTTGAGGGGATGAGAGATTTCGAGATTGGCGAGCGTGAGATTGGGGGGTGAATGAGTGAGTGATTTGTGGGTGAGTGAGGGAATGGTGAAAGTCAGGCAGTTTTGAAGCTTGAGGCAAGGCAATGAAGGGTAGGGCTTGTCGTTTGCTTGTGTGGGAGTCAGAGCAGCAAGAGGTGGGTGTGGCGGAAGGAAAATGTTGAAATGAATCTTGAGTGCTGATTCCTTGGATGAATGCATGGAAGGAGAAAAAGGAGTGAAGAACAGCCTTATGTCCGTTTAAGTAAAGAGAAAGCCATGACATCGATGCCTACGGCCACACTAGTCTGAAAACGTCTGATCTCGGAAGCTAAGCAGAGTCAGGCCTGGTTAGTACTTGGATGGGAGACTGCCTGGGAATACCAGGTGCAGTAGGCTTTTGCTGCCATCCACAGGCTGCTCATGCTTCTGCACATCCATCAACAACCTTTTTGCTGCTCTCTCTTTCACTTTGCTTTCACCATTTCTTTCCTGCACATTCTCCTGCTGCTACACAAATGCAAGGGGGTCGACGCAAGGGACGAAAGAACGCAGAACAACAAAATAAGTTGGCAAAAAAAAACATGCTGGCGCAGGCACACCAGGACACAGCAACAGAGAGGAGAGACAAGGTGCATAGAAACCTGAGAGGGACAAACAGCAAGAGAACAAAGAATCGTGCAGGAAGAGCTGCAATTCAATGCAGGAAAAATGTAAAGCCAACTAGCATGCTGCTGGAATGCATGTGTGTTCATGTGAGGAGTGTTGCAAATCAGAATGCCGAGTAGCAGGCGCCACTTGCCACATGGGGTTCCGAAATGTGGCTACAACAGCGATCTGGCTTAATAATTGGTGGGATTGGAAATGAAACAATCCTGGTGTTTTGGGGGCGGTGGAAGCTTTTTTGGGGGAGGAGAGATTTGGGGATGGGGAGATTTGGGGGAGAGTGATTTGAGGGGATGAGAGATTTCGAGGTTGGCGAGCGTGAGATTGGGGGGTGAATGAGTGAGTGATTTGTGGGTGAGTGAGGGAATGGTGAAAGTCAGGCAGTTTTGAAGCTTGAGGCAAGGCAATGAAGGGTAGGGCTTGTCGTTTGCTTGTGTGGGAGTCAGAGCAGCAAGAGGTGGGTGTGGCGGAAGGAAAATGGTGAAATGAATCTTGAGTGCTGATTCCTTGGATGAATGCATGGAAGGAGAAAAAGGAGTGAAGAACAGCCTTATGTCCGTTTAAGTAAAGAGAAAGCCATGACATCGATGCCTACGGCCACACTAGTCTGAAAACGCCCGATCCCGTCTGATCTCGGAAACCAAGCAGACTGAGGCCTGGTTAGTACTTGGATGGGAGACTGCCTGGGAATACCAGGTGCAGTAGGCTTTTGCTGCCATCCACAGGCTGCTCATGCTTCTGCACACACAGTGCCGTTGATCCATCAACAACCTTTTTGCTGCTCTCTCTTTCACTTTGCTTTCACCATTTCTTTCCTGCACATTCTCCTGCTGCTACACAAATGCAAGGGGGTCGACGCAAGGGACGAAAGAACGCAGAACAACAAAATAAGTTGGCAAAAAAAAACATGCTGGCGCAGGCACACCAGGACACAGCAACAGAGAGGAGAGACAAGGTGCATAGAAACCTGAGAGGGACAAACAGCAAGAGAACAAAGAATCGTGCAGGAAGAGCTGCAATTCAATGCAGGAAAAATGTAAAGCCAACTAGCATGCTGCTGGAATGCATGTGTGTTCATGTGAGGAGTGTTGCAAATCAGAATGCCGAGTAGCAGGCGCCACTTGCCACATGGGGTTCCGAAATGTGGCTACAACAGCGATCTGGCTTAATAATTGGTGGGATTGGAAATGAAACAATCCTGGTGTTTTGGGGGCGGTGGAAGCTTTTTTGGGGGAGGAGAGATTTGGGGATGGGGAGATTTGGGGGAGAGCGATTTGAGGGGATGAGAGATTTCGAGATTGGCGAGCGTGAGATTGGGGGGTGAATGAGTGAGTGATTTGTGGGTGAGTGAGGGAATGGTGAAAGTCAGGCAGTTTTGAAGCTTGAGGCAAGGCAATGAAGGGTAGGGCTTGTCGTTTGCTTGTGTGGGAGTCAGAGCAGCAAGAGGTGGGTGTGGCGGAAGGAAAATGTTGAAATGAATCTTGAGTGCTGATTCCTTGGATGAATGCATGGAAGGAGAAAAAGGAGTGAAGAACAGCCTTATGTCCGTTTAAGTAAAGAGAAAGCCATGACATCGATGCCTACGGCCACACTAGTCTGAAAACGTCTGATCTCGGAAGCTAAGCAGAGTCAGGCCTGGTTAGTACTTGGATGGGAGACTGCCTGGGAATACCAGGTGCAGTAGGCTTTTGCTGCCATCCACAGGCTGCTCATGCTTCTGCACATCCATCAACAACCTTTTTGCTGCTCTCTCTTTCACTTTGCTTTCACCATTTCTTTCCTGCACATTCTCCTGCTGCTACACAAATGCAAGGGGGTCGA
>NC_091984.1:221326920-221339420 GCF_044704955.1 Pristiophorus japonicus | reverse complement strand
CAACAGAGAGGAGAGACAAGGTGCATAGAAACCTGAGAGGGACAAACAGCAAGAGAACAAAGAATCGTGCAGGAAGAGCTGCAATTCAATGCAGGAAAAATGTAAAGCCAACTAGCATGCTGCTGGAATGCATGTGTGTTCATGTGAGGAGTGTTGCAAATCAGAATGCCGAGTAGCAGGCGCCACTTGCCACATGGGGTTCCGAAATGTGGCTGCAACAGCGATCTGGCTTAATAATTGGTGGGATTGGAAATGAAACAATCCTGGTGTTTTGGGGGCGGTGGAAGCTTTTTTGGGGGAGGAGAGATTTGGGGATGGGGAGATTTGGGGGAGAGTGATTTGAGGGGATGAGAGATTTCGAGGTTGGCGAGCGTGAGATTGGGGGGTGAATGAGTGAGTGATTTGTGGGTGAGTGAGGGAATGGTGAAAGTCAGGCAGTTTTGAAGCTTGAGGCAAGGCAATGAAGGGTAGGGCTTGTCGTTTGCTTGTGTGGGAGTCAGAGCAGCAAGAGGTGGGTGTGGCGGAAGGAAAATGGTGAAATGAATCTTGAGTGCTGATTCCTTGGATGAATGCATGGAAGGAGAAAAAGGAGTGAAGAACAGCCTTATGTCCGTTTAAGTAAAGAGAAAGCCATGACATCGATGCCTACGGCCACACTAGTCTGAAAACGCCCGATCCCGTCTGATCTCGGAAACCAAGCAGACTGAGGCCTGGTTAGTACTTGGATGGGAGACTGCCTGGGAATACCAGGTGCAGTAGGCTTTTGCTGCCATCCACAGGCTGCTCATGCTTCTGCACACACAGTGCCGTTGATCCATCAACAACCTTTTTGCTGCTCTCTCTTTCACTTTGCTTTCACCATTTCTTTCCTGCACATTCTCCTGCTGCTACACAAATGCAAGGGGGTCGACGCAAGGGACGAAAGAACGCAGAACAACAAAATAAGTTGGCAAAAAAAAACATGCTGGCGCAGGCACACCAGGACACAGCAACAGAGAGGAGAGACAAGGTGCATAGAAACCTGAGAGGGACAAACAGCAAGAGAACAAAGAATCGTGCAGGAAGAGCTGCAATTCAATGCAGGAAAAATGTAAAGCCAACTAGCATGCTGCTGGAATGCATGTGTGTTCATGTGAGGAGTGTTGCAAATCAGAATGCCGAGTAGCAGGCGCCACTTGCCACATGGGGTTCCGAAATGTGGCTACAACAGCGATCTGGCTTAATAATTGGTGGGATTGGAAATGAAACAATCCTGGTGTTTTGGGGGCGGTGGAAGCTTTTTTGGGGGAGGAGAGATTTGGGGATGGGGAGATTTGGGGGAGAGCGATTTGAGGGGATGAGAGATTTCGAGATTGGCGAGCGTGAGATTGGGGGGTGAATGAGTGAGTGATTTGTGGGTGAGTGAGGGAATGGTGAAAGTCAGGCAGTTTTGAAGCTTGAGGCAAGGCAATGAAGGGTAGGGCTTGTCGTTTGCTTGTGTGGGAGTCAGAGCAGCAAGAGGTGGGTGTGGCGGAAGGAAAATGTTGAAATGAATCTTGAGTGCTGATTCCTTGGATGAATGCATGGAAGGAGAAAAAGGAGTGAAGAACAGCCTTATGTCCGTTTAAGTAAAGAGAAAGCCATGACATCGATGCCTACGGCCACACTAGTCTGAAAACGTCTGATCTCGGAAGCTAAGCAGAGTCAGGCCTGGTTAGTACTTGGATGGGAGACTGCCTGGGAATACCAGGTGCAGTAGGCTTTTGCTGCCATCCACAGGCTGCTCATGCTTCTGCACATCCATCAACAACCTTTTTGCTGCTCTCTCTTTCACTTTGCTTTCACCATTTCTTTCCTGCACATTCTCCTGCTGCTACACAAATGCAAGGGGGTCGACGCAAGGGACGAAAGAACGCAGAACAACAAAATAAGTTGGCAAAAAAAAACATGCTGGCGCAGGCACACCAGGACACAGCAACAGAGAGGAGAGACAAGGTGCATAGAAACCTGAGAGGGACAAACAGCAAGAGAACAAAGAATCGTGCAGGAAGAGCTGCAATTCAATGCAGGAAAAATGTAAAGCCAACTAGCATGCTGCTGGAATGCATGTGTGTTCATGTGAGGAGTGTTGCAAATCAGAATGCCGAGTAGCAGGCGCCACTTGCCACATGGGGTTCCGAAATGTGGCTACAACAGCGATCTGGCTTAATAATTGGTGGGATTGGAAATGAAACAATCCTGGTGTTTTGGGGGCGGTGGAAGCTTTTTTGGGGGAGGAGAGATTTGGGGATGGGGAGATTTGGGGGAGAGTGATTTGAGGGGATGAGAGATTTCGAGGTTGGCGAGCGTGAGATTGGGGGGTGAATGAGTGAGTGATTTGTGGGTGAGTGAGGGAATGGTGAAAGTCAGGCAGTTTTGAAGCTTGAGGCAAGGCAATGAAGGGTAGGGCTTGTCGTTTGCTTGTGTGGGAGTCAGAGCAGCAAGAGGTGGGTGTGGCGGAAGGAAAATGGTGAAATGAATCTTGAGTGCTGATTCCTTGGATGAATGCATGGAAGGAGAAAAAGGAGTGAAGAACAGCCTTATGTCCGTTTAAGTAAAGAGAAAGCCATGACATCGATGCCTACGGCCACACTAGTCTGAAAACGCCCGATCCCGTCTGATCTCGGAAACCAAGCAGACTGAGGCCTGGTTAGTACTTGGATGGGAGACTGCCTGGGAATACCAGGTGCAGTAGGCTTTTGCTGCCATCCACAGGCTGCTCATGCTTCTGCACACACAGTGCCGTTGATCCATCAACAACCTTTTTGCTGCTCTCTCTTTCACTTTGCTTTCACCATTTCTTTCCTGCACATTCTCCTGCTGCTACACAAATGCAAGGGGGTCGACGCAAGGGACGAAAGAACGCAGAACAACAAAATAAGTTGGCAAAAAAAAACATGCTGGCGCAGGCACACCAGGACACAGCAACAGAGAGGAGAGACAAGGTGCATAGAAACCTGAGAGGGACAAACAGCAAGAGAACAAAGAATCGTGCAGGAAGAGCTGCAATTCAATGCAGGAAAAATGTAAAGCCAACTAGCATGCTGCTGGAATGCATGTGTGTTCATGTGAGGAGTGTTGCAAATCAGAATGCCGAGTAGCAGGCGCCACTTGCCACATGGGGTTCCGAAATGTGGCTACAACAGCGATCTGGCTTAATAATTGGTGGGATTGGAAATGAAACAATCCTGGTGTTTTGGGGGCGGTGGAAGCTTTTTTGGGGGAGGAGAGATTTGGGGATGGGGAGATTTGGGGGAGAGCGATTTGAGGGGATGAGAGATTTCGAGATTGGCGAGCGTGAGATTGGGGGGTGAATGAGTGAGTGATTTGTGGGTGAGTGAGGGAATGGTGAAAGTCAGGCAGTTTTGAAGCTTGAGGCAAGGCAATGAAGGGTAGGGCTTGTCGTTTGCTTGTGTGGGAGTCAGAGCAGCAAGAGGTGGGTGTGGCGGAAGGAAAATGTTGAAATGAATCTTGAGTGCTGATTCCTTGGATGAATGCATGGAAGGAGAAAAAGGAGTGAAGAACAGCCTTATGTCCGTTTAAGTAAAGAGAAAGCCATGACATCGATGCCTACGGCCACACTAGTCTGAAAACGTCTGATCTCGGAAGCTAAGCAGAGTCAGGCCTGGTTAGTACTTGGATGGGAGACTGCCTGGGAATACCAGGTGCAGTAGGCTTTTGCTGCCATCCACAGGCTGCTCATGCTTCTGCACATCCATCAACAACCTTTTTGCTGCTCTCTCTTTCACTTTGCTTTCACCATTTCTTTCCTGCACATTCTCCTGCTGCTACACAAATGCAAGGGGGTCGACGCAAGGGACGAAAGAACGCAGAACAACAAAATAAGTTGGCAAAAAAAAACATGCTGGCGCAGGCACACCAGGACACAGCAACAGAGAGGAGAGACAAGGTGCATAGAAACCTGAGAGGGACAAACAGCAAGAGAACAAAGAATCGTGCAGGAAGAGCTGCAATTCAATGCAGGAAAAATGTAAAGCCAACTAGCATGCTGCTGGAATGCATGTGTGTTCATGTGAGGAGTGTTGCAAATCAGAATGCCGAGTAGCAGGCGCCACTTGCCACATGGGGTTCCGAAATGTGGCTACAACAGCGATCTGGCTTAATAATTGGTGGGATTGGAAATGAAACAATCCTGGTGTTTTGGGGGCGGTGGAAGCTTTTTTGGGGGAGGAGAGATTTGGGGATGGGGAGATTTGGGGGAGAGTGATTTGAGGGGATGAGAGATTTCGAGGTTGGCGAGCGTGAGATTGGGGGGTGAATGAGTGAGTGATTTGTGGGTGAGTGAGGGAATGGTGAAAGTCAGGCAGTTTTGAAGCTTGAGGCAAGGCAATGAAGGGTAGGGCTTGTCGTTTGCTTGTGTGGGAGTCAGAGCAGCAAGAGGTGGGTGTGGCGGAAGGAAAATGGTGAAATGAATCTTGAGTGCTGATTCCTTGGATGAATGCATGGAAGGAGAAAAAGGAGTGAAGAACAGCCTTATGTCCGTTTAAGTAAAGAGAAAGCCATGACATCGATGCCTACGGCCACACTAGTCTGAAAACGCCCGATCCCGTCTGATCTCGGAAACCAAGCAGACTGAGGCCTGGTTAGTACTTGGATGGGAGACTGCCTGGGAATACCAGGTGCAGTAGGCTTTTGCTGCCATCCACAGGCTGCTCATGCTTCTGCACACACAGTGCCGTTGATCCATCAACAACCTTTTTGCTGCTCTCTCTTTCACTTTGCTTTCACCATTTCTTTCCTGCACATTCTCCTGCTGCTACACAAATGCAAGGGGGTCGACGCAAGGGACGAAAGAACGCAGAACAACAAAATAAGTTGGCAAAAAAAAACATGCTGGCGCAGGCACACCAGGACACAGCAACAGAGAGGAGAGACAAGGTGCATAGAAACCTGAGAGGGACAAACAGCAAGAGAACAAAGAATCGTGCAGGAAGAGCTGCAATTCAATGCAGGAAAAATGTAAAGCCAACTAGCATGCTGCTGGAATGCATGTGTGTTCATGTGAGGAGTGTTGCAAATCAGAATGCCGAGTAGCAGGCGCCACTTGCCACATGGGGTTCCGAAATGTGGCTACAACAGCGATCTGGCTTAATAATTGGTGGGATTGGAAATGAAACAATCCTGGTGTTTTGGGGGCGGTGGAAGCTTTTTTGGGGGAGGAGAGATTTGGGGATGGGGAGATTTGGGGGAGAGCGATTTGAGGGGATGAGAGATTTCGAGATTGGCGAGCGTGAGATTGGGGGGTGAATGAGTGAGTGATTTGTGGGTGAGTGAGGGAATGGTGAAAGTCAGGCAGTTTTGAAGCTTGAGGCAAGGCAATGAAGGGTAGGGCTTGTCGTTTGCTTGTGTGGGAGTCAGAGCAGCAAGAGGTGGGTGTGGCGGAAGGAAAATGGTGAAATGAATCTTGAGTGCTGATTCCTTGGATGAATGCATGGAAGGAGAATAAGGAGTGAAGAACAGCCTTATGTCCGTTTAAGTAAAGAGAAAGCCATGACATCGATGCCTACGGCCACTCTAGTCTGAAAACGCCCGATCTCGTCTGATCTCAAAAGCTAAGCAGAGTCAGGCCTGGTTAGTACTTGGATGGGAGACTGCCTGGGAATACCAGGTGCAGTAGGCTTTTGCTGCCATCCACAGGCTGCTCATGCTTCTGCACATCCATCAACAACCTTTTTGCTGCTCTCTCTTTCACTTTGCTTTCACCATTTCTTTCCTGCACATTCTCCTGCTGCTACACAAATGCAAGGGGGTCGACGCAAGGGACGAAAGAACGCAGAACAACAAAATAAGTTGGCAAAAAAAAACATGCTGGCGCAGGCACACCAGGACACAGCAACAGAGAGGAGAGACAAGGTGCATAGAAACCTGAGAGGGACAAACAGCAAGAGAACAAAGAATCGTGCAGGAAGAGCTGCAATTCAATGCAGGAAAAATGTAAAGCCAACTAGCATGCTGCTGGAATGCATGTGTGTTCATGTGAGGAGTGTTGCAAATCAGAATGCCGAGTAGCAGGCGCCACTTGCCACATGGGGTTCCGAAATGTGGCTACAACAGCGATCTGGCTTAATAATTGGTGGGATTGGAAATGAAACAATCCTGGTGTTTTGGGGGCGGTGGAAGCTTTTTTGGGGGAGGAGAGATTTGGGGATGGGGAGATTTGGGGGAGAGTGATTTGAGGGGATGAGAGATTTCGAGGTTGGCGAGCGTGAGATTGGGGGGTGAATGAGTGAGTGATTTGTGGGTGAGTGAGGGAATGGTGAAAGTCAGGCAGTTTTGAAGCTTGAGGCAAGGCAATGAAGGGTAGGGCTTGTCGTTTGCTTGTGTGGGAGTCAGAGCAGCAAGAGGTGGGTGTGGCGGAAGGAAAATGGTGAAATGAATCTTGAGTGCTGATTCCTTGGATGAATGCATGGAAGGAGAAAAAGGAGTGAAGAACAGCCTTATGTCCGTTTAAGTAAAGAGAAAGCCATGACATCGATGCCTACGGCCACACTAGTCTGAAAACGCCCGATCCCGTCTGATCTCGGAAACCAAGCAGACTGAGGCCTGGTTAGTACTTGGATGGGAGACTGCCTGGGAATACCAGGTGCAGTAGGCTTTTGCTGCCATCCACAGGCTGCTCATGCTTCTGCACACACAGTGCCGTTGATCCATCAACAACCTTTTTGCTGCTCTCTCTTTCACTTTGCTTTCACCATTTCTTTCCTGCACATTCTCCTGCTGCTACACAAATGCAAGGGGGTCGACGCAAGGGACGAAAGAACGCAGAACAACAAAATAAGTTGGCAAAAAAAAACATGCTGGCGCAGGCACACCAGGACACAGCAACAGAGAGGAGAGACAAGGTGCATAGAAACCTGAGAGGGACAAACAGCAAGAGAACAAAGAATCGTGCAGGAAGAGCTGCAATTCAATGCAGGAAAAATGTAAAGCCAACTAGCATGCTGCTGGAATGCATGTGTGTTCATGTGAGGAGTGTTGCAAATCAGAATGCCGAGTAGCAGGCGCCACTTGCCACATGGGGTTCCGAAATGTGGCTACAACAGCGATCTGGCTTAATAATTGGTGGGATTGGAAATGAAACAATCCTGGTGTTTTGGGGGCGGTGGAAGCTTTTTTGGGGGAGGAGAGATTTGGGGATGGGGAGATTTGGGGGAGAGCGATTTGAGGGGATGAGAGATTTCGAGATTGGCGAGCGTGAGATTGGGGGGTGAATGAGTGAGTGATTTGTGGGTGAGTGAGGGAATGGTGAAAGTCAGGCAGTTTTGAAGCTTGAGGCAAGGCAATGAAGGGTAGGGCTTGTCGTTTGCTTGTGTGGGAGTCAGAGCAGCAAGAGGTGGGTGTGGCGGAAGGAAAATGGTGAAATGAATCTTGAGTGCTGATTCCTTGGATGAATGCATGGAAGGAGAATAAGGAGTGAAGAACAGCCTTATGTCCGTTTAAGTAAAGAGAAAGCCATGACATCGATGCCTACGGCCACTCTAGTCTGAAAACGCCCGATCTCGTCTGATCTCAAAAGCTAAGCAGAGTCAGGCCTGGTTAGTACTTGGATGGGAGACTGCCTGGGAATACCAGGTGCAGTAGGCTTTTGCTGCCATCCACAGGCTGCTCATGCTTCTGCACATCCATCAACAACCTTTTTGCTGCTCTCTCTTTCACTTTGCTTTCACCATTTCTTTCCTGCACATTCTCCTGCTGCTACACAAATGCAAGGGGGTCGACGCAAGGGACGAAAGAACGCAGAACAACAAAATAAGTTGGCAAAAAAAAACATGCTGGCGCAGGCACACCAGGACACAGCAACAGAGAGGAGAGACAAGGTGCATAGAAACCTGAGAGGGACAAACAGCAAGAGAACAAAGAATCGTGCAGGAAGAGCTGCAATTCAATGCAGGAAAAATGTAAAGCCAACTAGCATGCTGCTGGAATGCATGTGTGTTCATGTGAGGAGTGTTGCAAATCAGAATGCCGAGTAGCAGGCGCCACTTGCCACATGGGGTTCCGAAATGTGGCTACAACAGCGATCTGGCTTAATAATTGGTGGGATTGGAAATGAAACAATCCTGGTGTTTTGGGGGCGGTGGAAGCTTTTTTGGGGGAGGAGAGATTTGGGGATGGGGAGATTTGGGGGAGAGTGATTTGAGGGGATGAGAGATTTCGAGGTTGGCGAGCGTGAGATTGGGGGGTGAATGAGTGAGTGATTTGTGGGTGAGTGAGGGAATGGTGAAAGTCAGGCAGTTTTGAAGCTTGAGGCAAGGCAATGAAGGGTAGGGCTTGTCGTTTGCTTGTGTGGGAGTCAGAGCAGCAAGAGGTGGGTGTGGCGGAAGGAAAATGGTGAAATGAATCTTGAGTGCTGATTCCTTGGATGAATGCATGGAAGGAGAAAAAGGAGTGAAGAACAGCCTTATGTCCGTTTAAGTAAAGAGAAAGCCATGACATCGATGCCTACGGCCACACTAGTCTGAAAACGCCCGATCCCGTCTGATCTCGGAAACCAAGCAGACTGAGGCCTGGTTAGTACTTGGATGGGAGACTGCCTGGGAATACCAGGTGCAGTAGGCTTTTGCTGCCATCCACAGGCTGCTCATGCTTCTGCACACACAGTGCCGTTGATCCATCAACAACCTTTTTGCTGCTCTCTCTTTCACTTTGCTTTCACCATTTCTTTCCTGCACATTCTCCTGCTGCTACACAAATGCAAGGGGGTCGACGCAAGGGACGAAAGAACGCAGAACAACAAAATAAGTTGGCAAAAAAAAACATGCTGGCGCAGGCACACCAGGACACAGCAACAGAGAGGAGAGACAAGGTGCATAGAAACCTGAGAGGGACAAACAGCAAGAGAACAAAGAATCGTGCAGGAAGAGCTGCAATTCAATGCAGGAAAAATGTAAAGCCAACTAGCATGCTGCTGGAATGCATGTGTGTTCATGTGAGGAGTGTTGCAAATCAGAATGCCGAGTAGCAGGCGCCACTTGCCACATGGGGTTCCGAAATGTGGCTACAACAGCGATCTGGCTTAATAATTGGTGGGATTGGAAATGAAACAATCCTGGTGTTTTGGGGGCGGTGGAAGCTTTTTTGGGGGAGGAGAGATTTGGGGATGGGGAGATTTGGGGGAGAGCGATTTGAGGGGATGAGAGATTTCGAGATTGGCGAGCGTGAGATTGGGGGGTGAATGAGTGAGTGATTTGTGGGTGAGTGAGGGAATGGTGAAAGTCAGGCAGTTTTGAAGCTTGAGGCAAGGCAATGAAGGGTAGGGCTTGTCGTTTGCTTGTGTGGGAGTCAGAGCAGCAAGAGGTGGGTGTGGCGGAAGGAAAATGGTGAAATGAATCTTGAGTGCTGATTCCTTGGATGAATGCATGGAAGGAGAATAAGGAGTGAAGAACAGCCTTATGTCCGTTTAAGTAAAGAGAAAGCCATGACATCGATGCCTACGGCCACACTAGTCTGAAAACGCCCGATCTCGTCTGATCTCAAAAGCTAAGCAGAGTCAGGCCTGGTTAGTACTTGGATGGGAGACTGCCTGGGAATACCAGGTGCAGTAGGCTTTTGCTGCCATCCACAGGCTGCTCATGCTTCTGCACATCCATCAACAACCTTTTTGCTGCTCTCTCTTTCACTTTGCTTTCACCATTTCTTTCCTGCACATTCTCCTGCTGCTACACAAATGCAAGGGGGTCGACGCAAGGGACGAAAGAACGCAGAACAACAAAATAAGTTGGCAAAAAAAAACATGCTGGCGCAGGCACACCAGGACACAGCAACAGAGAGGAGAGACAAGGTGCATAGAAACCTGAGAGGGACAAACAGCAAGAGAACAAAGAATCGTGCAGGAAGAGCTGCAATTCAATGCAGGAAAAATGTAAAGCCAACTAGCATGCTGCTGGAATGCATGTGTGTTCATGTGAGGAGTGTTGCAAATCAGAATGCCGAGTAGCAGGCGCCACTTGCCACATGGGGTTCCGAAATGTGGCTACAACAGCGATCTGGCTTAATAATTGGTGGGATTGGAAATGAAACAATCCTGGTGTTTTGGGGGCGGTGGAAGCTTTTTTGGGGGAGGAGAGATTTGGGGATGGGGAGATTTGGGGGAGAGTGATTTGAGGGGATGAGAGATTTCGAGGTTGGCGAGCGTGAGATTGGGGGGTGAATGAGTGAGTGATTTGTGGGTGAGTGAGGGAATGGTGAAAGTCAGGCAGTTTTGAAGCTTGAGGCAAGGCAATGAAGGGTAGGGCTTGTCGTTTGCTTGTGTGGGAGTCAGAGCAGCAAGAGGTGGGTGTGGCGGAAGGAAAATGGTGAAATGAATCTTGAGTGCTGATTCCTTGGATGAATGCATGGAAGGAGAAAAAGGAGTGAAGAACAGCCTTATGTCCGTTTAAGTAAAGAGAAAGCCATGACATCGATGCCTACGGCCACACTAGTCTGAAAACGCCCGATCCCGTCTGATCTCGGAAACCAAGCAGACTGAGGCCTGGTTAGTACTTGGATGGGAGACTGCCTGGGAATACCAGGTGCAGTAGGCTTTTGCTGCCATCCACAGGCTGCTCATGCTTCTGCACACACAGTGCCGTTGATCCATCAACAACCTTTTTGCTGCTCTCTCTTTCACTTTGCTTTCACCATTTCTTTCCTGCACATTCTCCTGCTGCTACACAAATGCAAGGGGGTCGACGCAAGGGACGAAAGAACGCAGAACAACAAAATAAGTTGGCAAAAAAAAACATGCTGGCGCAGGCACACCAGGACACAGCAACAGAGAGGAGAGACAAGGTGCATAGAAACCTGAGAGGGACAAACAGCAAGAGAACAAAGAATCGTGCAGGAAGAGCTGCAATTCAATGCAGGAAAAATGTAAAGCCAACTAGCATGCTGCTGGAATGCATGTGTGTTCATGTGAGGAGTGTTGCAAATCAGAATGCCGAGTAGCAGGCGCCACTTGCCACATGGGGTTCCGAAATGTGGCTACAACAGCGATCTGGCTTAATAATTGGTGGGATTGGAAATGAAACAATCCTGGTGTTTTGGGGGCGGTGGAAGCTTTTTTGGGGGAGGAGAGATTTGGGGATGGGGAGATTTGGGGGAGAGCGATTTGAGGGGATGAGAGATTTCGAGATTGGCGAGCGTGAGATTGGGGGGTGAATGAGTGAGTGATTTGTGGGTGAGTGAGGGAATGGTGAAAGTCAGGCAGTTTTGAAGCTTGAGGCAAGGCAATGAAGGGTAGGGCTTGTCGTTTGCTTGTGTGGGAGTCAGAGCAGCAAGAGGTGGGTGTGGCGGAAGGAAAATGGTGAAATGAATCTTGAGTGCTGATTCCTTGGATGAATGCATGGAAGGAGAATAAGGAGTGAAGAACAGCCTTATGTCCGTTTAAGTAAAGAGAAAGCCATGACATCGATGCCTACGGCCACACTAGTCTGAAAACGCCCGATCTCGTCTGATCTCAAAAGCTAAGCAGAGTCAGGCCTGGTTAGTACTTGGATGGGAGACTGCCTGGGAATACCAGGTGCAGTAGGCTTTTGCTGCCATCCACAGGCTGCTCATGCTTCTGCACATCCATCAACAACCTTTTTGCTGCTCTCTCTTTCACTTTGCTTTCACCATTTCTTTCCTGCACATTCTCCTGCTGCTACACAAATGCAAGGGGGTCGACGCAAGGGACGAAAGAACGCAGAACAACAAAATAAGTTGGCAAAAAAAAACATGCTGGCGCAGGCACACCAGGACACAGCAACAGAGAGGAGAGACAAGGTGCATAGAAACCTGAGAGGGACAAACAGCAAGAGAACAAAGAATCGTGCAGGAAGAGCTGCAATTCAATGCAGGAAAAATGTAAAGCCAACTAGCATGCTGCTGGAATGCATGTGTGTTCATGTGAGGAGTGTTGCAAATCAGAATGCCGAGTAGCAGGCGCCACTTGCCACATGGGGTTCCGAAATGTGGCTACAACAGCGATCTGGCTTAATAATTGGTGGGATTGGAAATGAAACAATCCTGGTGTTTTGGGGGCGGTGGAAGCTTTTTTGGGGGAGGAGAGATTTGGGGATGGGGAGATTTGGGGGAGAGTGATTTGAGGGGATGAGAGATTTCGAGGTTGGCGAGCGTGAGATTGGGGGGTGAATGAGTGAGTGATTTGTGGGTGAGTGAGGGAATGGTGAAAGTCAGGCAGTTTTGAAGCTTGAGGCAAGGCAATGAAGGGTAGGGCTTGTCGTTTGCTTGTGTGGGAGTCAGAGCAGCAAGAGGTGGGTGTGGCGGAAGGAAAATGGTGAAATGAATCTTGAGTGCTGATTCCTTGGATGAATGCATGGAAGGAGAAAAAGGAGTGAAGAACAGCCTTATGTCCGTTTAAGTAAAGAGAAAGCCATGACATCGATGCCTACGGCCACACTAGTCTGAAAACGCCCGATCCCGTCTGATCTCGGAAACCAAGCAGACTGAGGCCTGGTTAGTACTTGGATGGGAGACTG
>NC_091984.1:221296920-221299420 GCF_044704955.1 Pristiophorus japonicus | reverse complement strand
ACCAGGTGCAGTAGGCTTTTGCTGCCATCCACAGGCTGCTCATGCTTCTGCACACACAGTGCCGTTGATCCATCAACAACCTTTTTGCTGCTCTCTCTTTCACTTTGCTTTCACCATTTCTTTCCTGCACATTCTCCTGCTGCTACACAAATGCAAGGGGGTCGACGCAAGGGACGAAAGAACGCAGAACAACAAAATAAGTTGGCAAAAAAAAACATGCTGGCGCAGGCACACCAGGACACAGCAACAGAGAGGAGAGACAAGGTGCATAGAAACCTGAGAGGGACAAACAGCAAGAGAACAAAGAATCGTGCAGGAAGAGCTGCAATTCAATGCAGGAAAAATGTAAAGCCAACTAGCATGCTGCTGGAATGCATGTGTGTTCATGTGAGGAGTGTTGCAAATCAGAATGCCGAGTAGCAGGCGCCACTTGCCACATGGGGTTCCGAAATGTGGCTACAACAGCGATCTGGCTTAATAATTGGTGGGATTGGAAATGAAACAATCCTGGTGTTTTGGGGGCGGTGGAAGCTTTTTTGGGGGAGGAGAGATTTGGGGATGGGGAGATTTGGGGGAGAGTGATTTGAGGGGATGAGAGATTTCGAGGTTGGCGAGCGTGAGATTGGGGGGTGAATGAGTGAGTGATTTGTGGGTGAGTGAGGGAATGGTGAAAGTCAGGCAGTTTTGAAGCTTGAGGCAAGGCAATGAAGGGTAGGGCTTGTCGTTTGCTTGTGTGGGAGTCAGAGCAGCAAGAGGTGGGTGTGGCGGAAGGAAAATGTTGAAATGAATCTTGAGTGCTGATTCCTTGGATGAATGCATGGAAGGAGAAAAAGGAGTGAAGAACAGCCTTATGTCCGTTTAAGTAAAGAGAAAGCCATGACATCGATGCCTACGGCCACACTAGTCTGAAAACGCCCGATCCCGTCTGATCTCGGAAACCAAGCAGACTGAGGCCTGGTTAGTACTTGGATGGGAGACTGCCTGGGAATACCAGGTGCAGTAGGCTTTTGCTGCCATCCACAGGCTGCTCATGCTTCTGCACACACAGTGCCGTTGATCCATCAACAACCTTTTTGCTGCTCTCTCTTTCACTTTGCTTTCACCATTTCTTTCCTGCACATTCTCCTGCTGCTACACAAATGCAAGGGGGTCGACGCAAGGGACGAAAGAACGCAGAACAACAAAATAAGTTGGCAAAAAAAAACATGCTGGCGCAGGCACACCAGGACACAGCAACAGAGAGGAGAGACAAGGTGCATAGAAACCTGAGAGGGACAAACAGCAAGAGAACAAAGAATCGTGCAGGAAGAGCTGCAATTCAATGCAGGAAAAATGTAAAGCCAACTAGCATGCTGCTGGAATGCATGTGTGTTCATGTGAGGAGTGTTGCAAATCAGAATGCCGAGTAGCAGGCGCCACTTGCCACATGGGGTTCCGAAATGTGGCTACAACAGCGATCTGGCTTAATAATTGGTGGGATTGGAAATGAAACAATCCTGGTGTTTTGGGGGCGGTGGAAGCTTTTTTGGGGGAGGAGAGATTTGGGGATGGGGAGATTTGGGGGAGAGCGATTTGAGGGGATGAGAGATTTCGAGGTTGGCGAGCGTGAGATTGGGGGGTGAATGAGTGAGTGATTTGTGGGTGAGTGAGGGAATGGTGAAAGTCAGGCAGTTTCGAAGCTTGAGGCAAGGCAATGAAGGGTAGGGCTTGTCGTTTGCTTGTGTGGGAGTCAGAGCAGCAAGAGGTGGGTGTGGCGGAAGGAAAATGTTGAAATGAATCTTGAGTGCTGATTCCTTGGATGAATGCATGGAAGGAGAAAAAGGAGTGAAGAACAGCCTTATGTCCGTTTAAGTAAACAGAAAGCCATGACATCGATGCCTACGGCCACACTAGTCTGAAAATGTCTGATCTCGGAAGCTAAGCAGAGTCAGGCCTGGTTAGTACTTGGATGGGAGACTGCCTGGGAATACCAGGTGCAGTAGGCTTTTGCTGCCATCCACAGGCTGCTCATGCTTCTGCACATCCATCAACAACCTTTTTGCTGCTCTCTCTTTCACTTTGCTTTCACCATTTCTTTCCTGCACATTCTCCTGCTGCTACACAAATGCAAGGGGGTCGACGCAAGGGACGAAAGAACGCAGAACAACAAAATAAGTTGGCAAAAAAAAACATGCTGGCGCAGGCACACCAGGACACAGCAACAGAGAGGAGAGACAAGGTGCATAGAAACCTGAGAGGGACAAACAGCAAGAGAACAAAGAATCGTGCAGGAAGAGCTGCAATTCAATGCAGGAAAAATGTAAAGCCAACTAGCATGCTGCTGGAATGCATGTGTGTTCATGTGAGGAGTGTTGCAAATCAGAATGCCGAGTAGCAGGCGCCACTTGCCACATGGGGTTCCGAAATGTGGCTGCAACAGCGATCTGGCTTAATAATTGGTGGGATTGGAAATGAAACAATCCTGGTGTTTTGGGGGCGGTGGAAGCTTTTTTGGGGGAGG
>NC_091984.1:221289420-221291920 GCF_044704955.1 Pristiophorus japonicus | reverse complement strand
CGTGAGATTGGGGGGTGAATGAGTGAGTGATTTGTGGGTGAGTGAGGGAATGGTGAAAGTCAGGCAGTTTTGAAGCTTGAGGCAAGGCAATGAAGGGTAGGGCTTGTCGTTTGCTTGTGTGGGAGTCAGAGCAGCAAGAGGTGGGTGTGGCGGAAGGAAAATGTTGAAATGAATCTTGAGTGCTGATTCCTTGGATGAATGCATGGAAGGAGAAAAAGGAGTGAAGAACAGCCTTATGTCCGTTTAAGTAAAGAGAAAGCCATGACATCGATGCCTACGGCCACACTAGTCTGAAAACGCCCGATCCCGTCTGATCTCGGAAACCAAGCAGACTGAGGCCTGGTTAGTACTTGGATGGGAGACTGCCTGGGAATACCAGGTGCAGTAGGCTTTTGCTGCCATCCACAGGCTGCTCATGCTTCTGCACACACAGTGCCGTTGATCCATCAACAACCTTTTTGCTGCTCTCTCTCTCACTTTGCTTTCACCATTTCTTTCCTGCACATTTTCCTGCTGCTACACAAATGCAAGGGGGTCGACGCAAGGGACGAAAGAACGCAGAACAACAAAATAAGTTGGCAAAAAAATACACGCTGGCGCAGGCACACCAGGACGCAGCAACAGAGAGGAGAGACAAGGTGCATAGAAACCTGAGAGGGACAAACAGCAAGAGAACAAAGAATCGTGCAGGAAGAGCTGCAATTCAATGCAGGAAAAATGTAAAGCCAACTAGCATGCTGCTGGAATGCATGTGTGTTCATGTGAGGAGTGTTGCAAATCAGAATGCCGAGTAGCAGGCGCCACTTGCCACATGGGGTTCCGAAATGTGGCTACAACAGCGATCTGGCTTAATAATTGGTGGGATTGGAAATGAAACAATCCTGGTGTTTTGGGGGCGGTGGAAGCTTTTTTGGGGGAGGAGAGATTTGGGGATGGGGAGATTTGGGAGAGCGATTTGAGGGGATGAGAGATTTCGAGGTTGGCGAGCGTGAGATTGGGGGGTGAATGAGTGAGTGATTTGTGGGTGAGTGAGGGAATGGTGAAAGTCAGGCAGTTTTGAAGCTTGAGGCAAGGCAATGAAGGGTAGGGCTTGTCGTTTGCTTGTGTGGGAGTCAGAGCAGCAAGAGGTGGGTGTGGCGGAAGGAAAATGTTGAAATGAATCTTGAGTGCTGATTCCTTGGATGAATGCATGGAAGGAGAAAAAGGAGTGAAGAACAGCCTTATGTCCGTTTAAGTAAAGAGAAAGCCATGACATCGATGCCTACGGCCACACTAGTCTGAAAACGCCCGATCTCGTCTGATCTCTGAAGCTAAGCAGATTCAGGGCTGGTGAGTACTTGGATGGGAGACTGCCTGGGAATAACAGGTGCAGTAGGCTTTTGCTGCCATCCACAGGCTGCTCATGCTTCTGCACACACAGTGCCGTTGATCCATCAACAACCTTTTTGCTGCTCTCTCTTTCACTTTGCTTTCACCATTTCTTTCCTGCACATTCTCCTGCTGCTACACAAATGCAAGGGGGTCGACGCAAGGGACGAAAGAACGCAGAACAACAAAATAAGTTGGCAAAAAAATACACGCTGGCGCAGGCACACCAGGACGCAGCAACAGAGAGGAGAGACAAGGTGCATAGAAACCTGAGAGGGACAAACAGCAAGAGAACAAAGAATCGTGCAGGAAGAGCTGCAATTCAATGCAGGAAAAATGTAAAGCCAACTAGCATGCTGCTGGAATGCATGTGTGTTCATGTGAGGAGTGTTGCAAATCAGAATGCCGAGTAGCAGGCGCCACTTGCCACATGGGGTTCCGAAATGTGGCTACAACAGCGATCTGGCTTAATAATTGGTAGGATTGGAAATGAAACAATCCTGGTGTTTTGGGGGCGGTGGAAGCTTTTTTGGGGGAGGAGAGATTTGGGGATGGGGAGATTTGGGGGAGAGCGATTTGAGGGGATGAGAGATTTCGAGATTGGCGAGCGTGAGATTGGGGGGTGAATGAGTGAGTGATTTGTGGGTGAGTGAGGGAATGGTGAAAGTCAGGCAGTTTTGAAGCTTGAGGCAAGGCAATGAAGGGTAGGGCTTGTCGTTTGCTTGTGTGGGAGTCAGAGCAGCAAGAGGTGGGTGTGGCGGAAGGAAAATGGTGAAATGAATCTTGAGTGCTGATTCCTTGGATGAATGCATGGAAGGAGAATAAGGAGTGAAGAACAGCCTTATGTCCGTTTAAGTAAAGAGAAAGCCATGACATCGATGCCTACGGCCACACTAGTCTGAAAACGGCCGATCTCGTCTGATCTCGGAAGCTAAGCAGAGTCAGGCCTGGTTAGTACTTGGATGGGAGACTGCCTGGGAATACCAGGTGCAGTAGGCTTTTGCTGCCATCCACAGGCTGCTCATGCTTCTGCACATCCATCAACAACCTTTTTGCTGCTCTCTCTTTCACTTTGCTTTCACCATTTCTTTCCTGCACATTCTCCTGCTGCTACACAAATGCAAGGGGGTCG
>NC_091984.1:221276920-221281920 GCF_044704955.1 Pristiophorus japonicus | reverse complement strand
GAAAATGTTGAAATGAATCTTGAGTGCTGATTCCTTGGATGAATGCATGGAAGGAGAAAAAGGAGTGAAGAACAGCCTTATGTCCGTTTAAGTAAAGAGAAAGCCATGACATCGATGCCTACGGCCACACTAGTCTGAAAACGCCCGATCTCGTCTGATCTCGGAAGCTAACCAGACTGAGGCCTGGTTAGTACTTGGATGGGAGACTGCCTGGGAATACCAGGTGCAGTAGGCTTTTGCTGCCATCCACAGGCTGCTCATGCTTCTGCACATCCATCAACAACCTTTTTGCTGCTCTCTCTTTCACTTTGCTTTCACCATTTCTTTCCTGCACATTCTCCTGCTGCTACACAAATGCAAGGGGGTCGACGCAAGGGACGAAAGAACGCAGAACAACAAAATAAGTTGGCAAAAAAAAACATGCTGGCGCAGGCACACCAGGACACAGCAACAGAGAGGAGAGACAAGGTGCATAGAAACCTGAGAGGGACAAACAGCAAGAGAACAAAGAATCGTGCAGGAAGAGCTGCAATTCAATGCAGGAAAAATGTAAAGCCAACTAGCATGCTGCTGGAATGCATGTGTGTTCATGTGAGGAGTGTTGCAAATCAGAATGCCGAGTAGCAGGCGCCACTTGCCACATGGGGTTCCGAAATGTGGCTACAACAGCGATCTGGCTTAATAATTGGTGGGATTGGAAATGAAACAATCCTGGTGTTTTGGGGGCGGTGGAAGCTTTTTTGGGGGAGGAGAGATTTGGGGATGGGGAGATTTGGGGGAGAGTGCTTTGAGGGGATGAGAGATTTCGAGGTTGGCGAGCGTGAGATTGGGGGGTGAATGAGTGAGTGATTTGTGGGTGAGTGAGGGAATGGTGAAAGTCAGGCAGTTTTGAAGCTTGAGGCAAGGCAATGAAGGGTAGGGCTTGTCGTTTGCTTGTGTGGGAGTCAGAGCAGCAAGAGGTGGGTGTGGCGGAAGGAAAATGGTGAAATGAATCTTGAGTGCTGATTCCTTGGATGAATGCATGGAAGGAGAAAAAGGAGTGAAGAACAGCCTTATGTCCGTTTAAGTAAAGAGAAAGCCATGACATCGATGCCTACGGCCACACTAGTCTGAAAACGCCCGATCCCGTCTGATCTCGGAAACCAAGCAGACTGAGGCCTGGTTAGTACTTGGATGGGAGACTGCCTGGGAATACCAGGTGCAGTAGGCTTTTGCTGCCATCCACAGGCTGCTCATGCTTCTGCACACACAGTGCCGTTGATCCATCAACAACCTTTTTGCTGCTCTCTCTTTCACTTTGCTTTCACCATTTCTTTCCTGCACATTCTCCTGCTGCTACACAAATGCAAGGGGGTCGACGCAAGGGACGAAAGAACGCAGAACAACAAAATAAGTTGGCAAAAAAAAACATGCTGGCGCAGGCACACCAGGACACAGCAACAGAGAGGAGAGACAAGGTGCATAGAAACCTGAGAGGGACAAACAGCAAGAGAACAAAGAATCGTGCAGGAAGAGCTGCAATTCAATGCAGGAAAAATGTAAAGCCAACTAGCATGCTGCTGGAATGCATGTGTGTTCATGTGAGGAGTGTTGCAAATCAGAATGCCGAGTAGCAGGCGCCACTTGCCACATGGGGTTCCGAAATGTGGCTACAACAGCGATCTGGCTTAATAATTGGTGGGATTGGAAATGAAACAATCCTGGTGTTTTGGGGGCGGTGGAAGCTTTTTTGGGGGAGGAGAGATTTGGGGATGGGGAGATTTGGGGGAGAGCGATTTGAGGGGATGAGAGATTTCGAGGTTGGCGAGCGTGAGATTGGGGGGTGAATGAGTGAGTGATTTGTGGGTGAGTGAGGGAATGGTGAAAGTCAGGCAGTTTTGAAGCTTGAGGCAAGGCAATGAAGGGTAGGGCTTGTCGTTTGCTTGTGTGGGAGTCAGAGCAGCAAGAGGTGGGTGTGGCGGAAGGAAAATGTTGAAATGAATCTTGAGTGCTGATTCCTTGGATGAATGCATGGAAGGAGAAAAAGGAGTGAAGAACAGCCTTATGTCCGTTTAAGTAAAGAGAAAGCCATGACATCGATGCCTACGGCCACACTAGTCTGAAAACGCCCGATCCCGTCTGATCTCGGAAACCAAGCAGACTGAGGCCTGGTTAGTACTTGGATGGGAGACTGCCTGGGAATACCAGGTGCAGTAGGCTTTTGCTGCCATCCACAGGCTGCTCATGCTTCTGCACACACAGTGCCGTTGATCCATCAACAACCTTTTTGCTGCTCTCTCTCTCACTTTGCTTTCACCATTTCTTTCCTGCACATTTTCCTGCTGCTACACAAATGCAAGGGGGTCGACGCAAGGGACGAAAGAACGCAGAACAACAAAATAAGTTGGCAAAAAAATACACGCTGGCGCAGGCACACCAGGACGCAGCAACAGAGAGGAGAGACAAGGTGCATAGAAACCTGAGAGGGACAAACAGCAAGAGAACAAAGAATCGTGCAGGAAGAGCTGCAATTCAATGCAGGAAAAATGTAAAGCCAACTAGCATGCTGCTGGAATGCATGTGTGTTCATGTGAGGAGTGTTGCAAATCAGAATGCCGAGTAGCAGGCGCCACTTGCCACATGGGGTTCCGAAATGTGGCTACAACAGCGATCTGGCTTAATAATTGGTGGGATTGGAAATGAAACAATCCTGGTGTTTTGGGGGCGGTGGAAGCTTTTTTGGGGGAGGAGAGATTTGGGGATGGGGAGATTTGGGGGAGAGCGATTTGAGGGGATGAGAGATTTCGAGGTTGGCGAGCGTGAGATTGGGGGGTGAATGAGTGAGTGATTTGTGGGTGAGTGAGGGAATGGTGAAAGTCAGGCAGTTTTGAAGCTTGAGGCAAGGCAATGAAGGGTAGGGCTTGTCGTTTGCTTGTGTGGGAGTCAGAGCAGCAAGAGGTGGGTGTGGCGGAAGGAAAATGGTGAAATGAATCTTGAGTGCTGGTTCCTTGGATGAATGCATGGAAGGAGAAAAAGGAGTGAAGAACAGCCTTATGTCCGTTTAAGTAAAGAGAAAGCCATGACATCGATGCCTACGGCCACACTAGTCTGAAAACGCCCGATCTCGTCTAATCTCGGAAGCTAAGCAGATTCAGGGCTGGTGAGTACTTGAATGGTAGACTGCCTGGGAATAACAGGTGCAGTAGGCTTTTGCTGCCATCCACAGGCTGCTCATGCTTCTGCACACACAGTGCCGTTGATCCATCAACAACCTTTTTGCTGCTCTCTCTTTCACTTTGCTTTCACCATTTCTTTCCTGCACATTCTCCTGCTGCTACACAAATGCAAGGGGGTCGACGCAAGGGACGAAAGAACGCAGAACAACAAAATAAGTTGGCAAAAAAAAACATGCTGGCGCAGGCACACCAGGACACAGCAACAGAGAGGAGAGACAAGGTGCATAGAAACCTGAGAGGGACAAACAGCAAGAGAACAAAGAATCGTGCAGGAAGAGCTGCAATTCAATGCAGGAAAAATGTAAAGCCAACTAGCATGCTGCTGGAATGCATGTGTGTTCATGTGAGGAGTGTTGCAAATCAGAATGCCGAGTAGCAGGCGCCACTTGCCACATGGGGTTCCGAAATGTGGCTACAACAGCGATCTGGCTTAATAATTGGTGGGATTGGAAATGAAACAATCCTGGTGTTTTGGGGGCGGTGGAAGCTTTTTTGGGGGAGGAGAGATTTGGGGATGGGGAGATTTGGGGGAGAGCGATTTGAGGGGATGAGAGATTTCGAGGTTGGCGAGCGTGAGATTGGGGGGTGAATGAGTGAGTGATTTGTGGGTCAGTGAGGGAATGGTGAAAGTCAGGCAGTTTTGAAGCTTGAGGCAAGGCAATGAAGGGTAGGGCTTGTCGTTTGCTTGTGTGGGAGTCAGAGCAGCAAGAGGTGGGTGTGGCGGAAGGAAAATGTTGAAATGAATCTTGAGTGCTGATTCCTTGGATGAATGCATGGAAGGAGAAAAAGGAGTGAAGAACAGCCTTATGTCCGTTTAAGTAAAGAGAAAGCCATGACATCGATGCCTACGGCCACACTAGTCTGAAAACGCCCGATCCCGTCTGATCTCGGAAACCAAGCAGACTGAGGCCTGGTTAGTACTTGGATGGGAGACTGCCTGGGAATACCAGGTGCAGTAGGCTTTTGCTGCCATCCACAGGCTGCTCATGCTTCTGCACACACAGTGCCGTTGATCCATCAACAACCTTTTTGCTGCTCTCTCTCTCACTTTGCTTTCACCATTTCTTTCCTGCACATTTTCCTGCTGCTACACAAATGCAAGGGGGTCGACGCAAGGGACGAAAGAACGCAGAACAACAAAATAAGTTGGCAAAAAAATACACGCTGGCGCAGGCACACCAGGACGCAGCAACAGAGAGGAGAGACAAGGTGCATAGAAACCTGAGAGGGACAAACAGCAAGAGAACAAAGAATCGTGCAGGAAGAGCTGCAATTCAATGCAGGAAAAATGTAAAGCCAACTAGCATGCTGCTGGAATGCATGTGTGTTCATGTGAGGAGTGTTGCAAATCAGAATGCCGAGTAGCAGGCGCCACTTGCCACATGGGGTTCCGAAATGTGGCTACAACAGCGATCTGGCTTAATAATTGGTGGGATTGGAAATGAAACAATCCTGGTGTTTTGGGGGCGGTGGAAGCTTTTTTGGGGGAGGAGAGATTTGGGGATGGGGAGATTTGGGGGAGAGCGATTTGAGGGGATGAGAGATTTCGAGGTTGGCGAGCGTGAGATTGGGGGGTGAATGAGTGAGTGATTTGTGGGTGAGTGAGGGAATGGTGAAAGTCAGGCAGTTTTGAAGCTTGAGGCAAGGCAATGAAGGGTAGGGCTTGTCGTTTGCTTGTGTGGGAGTCAGAGCAGCAAGAGGTGGGTGTGGCGGAAGGAAAATGTTGAAATGAATCTTGAGTGCTGATTCCTTGGATGAATGCATGGAAGGAGAAAAAGGAGTGAA
>NC_091984.1:221254420-221266920 GCF_044704955.1 Pristiophorus japonicus | reverse complement strand
AGGTGCAGTAGGCTTTTGCTGCCATCCACAGGCTGCTCATGCTTCTGCACATCCATCAACAACCTTTTTGCTGTTCTCTCTTTCACTTTGCTTTCACCATTTCTTTCCTGCACATTCTCCTGCTGCTACACAAATGCAAGGGGGTCGACGCAAGGGACGAAAGAACGCAGAACAACAAAATAAGTTGGCAAAAAAAAACATGCTGGCGCAGGCACACCAGGACACAGCAACAGAGAGGAGAGACAAGGTGCATAGAAACCTGAGAGGGACAAACAGCAAGAGAACAAAGAATCGTGCAGGAAGAGCTGCAATTCAATGCAGGAAAAATGTAAAGCCAACTAGCATGCTGCTGGAATGCATGTGTGTTCATGTGAGGAGTGTTGCAAATCAGAATGCCGAGTAGCAGGCGCCACTTGCCACATGGGGTTCCGAAATGTGGCTACAACAGCGATCTGGCTTAATAATTGGTGGGATTGGAAATGAAACAATCCTGGTGTTTTGGGGGCGGTGGAAGCTTTTTTGGGGGAGGAGAGATTTGGGGATGGGGAGATTTGGGGGAGAGCGATTTGAGGGGATGAGAGATTTCGAGGTTGGCGAGCGTGAGATTGGGGGGTGAATGAGTGAGTGATTTGTGGGTGAGTGAGGGAATGGTGAAAGTCAGGCAGTTTTGAAGCTGGAGGCAAGGCAATGAAGGGTAGGGCTTGTCGTTTGCTTGTGTGGGAGTCAGAGCAGCAAGAGGTGGGTGTGGCGGAAGGAAAATGGTGAAATGAATCTTGAGTGCTGATTCCTTGGATGAATGCATGGAAGGAGAAAAAGGAGTGAAGAACAGCCTTATGTCCGTTTAAGTAAAGAGAAAGCCATGACATCGATGCCTACGGCCACACTAGTCTGAAAACGCCCGATCTCGTCTGATCTCGGAAACCAAGCAGACTGAGGCCTGGTTAGTACTTGGATGGGAGACTGCCTGGGAATACCAGGCTTTTGCTGCCATCCACAGGCTGCTCATGCTTCTGCACACACAGTGCCGTTGATCCATCAACAACCTTTTTGCTGCTCTCTCTTTCACTTTGCTTTCACCATTTCTTTCCTGCACATTCTCCTGCTGCTACACAAATGCAAGGGGGTCGACGCAAGGGACGAAAGAACACAGAACAACAAAATAAGTTGGCAAAAAAAAACATGCTGGCGCAGGCACACCAGGACACAGCAACAGAGAGGAGAGACAAGGTGCATAGAAACCTGAGAGGGACAAACAGCAAGAGAACAAAGAATCGTGCAGGAAGAGCTGCAATTCAATGCAGGAAAAATGTAAAGCCAACTAGCATGCTGCTGGAATGCATGTGTGTTCATGTGAGGAGTGTTGCAAATCAGAATGCCGAGTAGCAGGCGCCACTTGCCACATGGGGTTCCGAAATGTGGCTACAACAGCGATCTGGCTTAATAATTGGTGGGATTGGAAATGAAACAATTCTGGTGTTTTGGGGGCGGTGGAAGCTTTTTTGGGGGAGGAGAGATTTGGGGATGGGGAGATTTGGGGGAGAGTGATTTGAGGGGATGAGAGATTTCGAGGTTGGCGAGCGTGAGATTGGGGGGTGAATGAGTGAGTGATTTGTGGGTGAGTGAGGGAATGGTGAAAGTCAGGCAGTTTTGAAGCTTGAGGCAAGGCAATGAAGGGTAGGGCTTGTCGTTTGCTTGTGTGGGAGTCAGAGCAGCAAGAGGTGGGTGTGGCGGAAGGAAAATGTTGAAATGAATCTTGAGTGCTGATTCCTTGGATGAATGCATGGAAGGAGAAAAAGGAGTGAAGAACAGCCTTATGTCCGTTTAAGTAAAGAGAAAGCCATGACATGGATGCCTACGGCCACACTAGTCTGAAAACGCCCGATCTCGTCTAATCTCGGAAGCTAAGCAGATTCAGGGCTGGTGAGCACTTGGATGGGAGACTGCCTGGGAATACCAGGTGCAGTAGGCTTTTGCTGCCATCCACAGGCTGCTCATGCTTCTGCACACACAGTGCCGTTGATCCATCAACAACCTTTTTGCTGCTCTCTCTTTCACTTTGCTTTCACCATTTCTTTCCTGCACATTCTCCTGCTGCTACACAAATGCAAGGGGGTCGACGCAAGGGACGAAAGAACGCAGAACAACAAAATAAGTTGGCAAAAAAATACACGCTGGCGCAGGCACACCAGGACGCAGCAACAGAGAGGAGAGACAAGGTGCATAGAAACCTGAGAGGGACAAACAGCAAGAGAACAAAGAATCGTGCAGGAAGAGCTGCAATTCAATGCAGGAAAAATGTAAAGCCAACTAGCATGCTGCTGGAATGCATGTGTGTTCATGTGAGGAGTGTTGCAAATCAGAATGCCGAGTAGCAGGCGCCACTTGCCACATGGGGTTCCGAAATGTGGCTACAACAGCGATCTGGCTTAATAATTGGTAGGATTGGAAATGAAACAATCCTGGTGTTTTGGGGGCGGTGGAAGCTTTTTTGGGGGAGGAGAGATTTGGGGATGGGGAGATTTGGGGGAGAGCGATTTGAGGGGATGAGAGATTTCGAGATTGGCGAGCGTGAGATTGGGGGGTGAATGAGTGAGTGATTTGTGGGTGAGTGAGGGAGTGGTGAAAGTCAGGCAGTTTTGAAGCTTGAGGCAAGGCAATGAAGGGTAGGGCTTGTCGTTTGCTTGTGTGGGAGTCAGAGCAGCAAGAGGTGGGTGTGGCGGAAAGAAAATGGTGAAATGAATCTTGAGTGCTGATTCCTTGGATGAATGCATGGAAGGAGAATAAGGAGTGAAGAACAGCCTTATGTCCGTTTAAGTAAAGAGAAAGCCATAACATCAATGCCTACGGCCACACTAGTCTGAAAACGCCCGATCTCGTCTGATCTCGGAAACTAAGCAGAGTCAGGCCTGGTTAGTACTTGGATGGGAGACTGCCTGGGAATACCAGGTGCAGTAGGCTTTTGCTGCCATCCACAGGCTGCTCATGCTTCTGCACATCCATCAACAACCTTTTTGCTGCTCTCTCTTTCACTTTGCTTTCACCATTTCTTTCCTGCACATTCTCCTGCTGCTACACAAATGCAAGGGGGTCGACGCAAGGGACGAAAGAACGCAGAACAACAAAATAAGTTGGCAAAAAAATACACGCTGGCGCAGGCACACCAGGACGCAGCAACAGAGAGGAGAGACAAGGTGCATAGAAACCTGAGAGGGACAAACAGCAAGAGAACAAAGAATCGTGCAGGAAGAGCTGCAATTCAATGCAGGAAAAATGTAAAGCCAACTAGCATGCTGCTGGAATGCATGTGTGTTCATGTGAGGAGTGTTGCAAATCAGAATGCCGAGTAGCAGGCGCCACTTGCCACATGGGGTTCCGAAATGTGGCTACAACAGCGATCTGGCTTAATAATTGGTGGGATTGGAAATGAAACAATCCTGGTGTTTTGGGGGCGGTGGAAGCTTTTTTGGGGGAGGAGAGATTTGGGGATGGGGAGATTTGGGGGAGAGCGATTTGAGGGGATGAGAGATTTCGAGGTTGGCGAGCGTGAGATTGGGGGGTGAATGAGTGAGTGATTTGTGGGTGAGTGAGGGAATGGTGAAAGTCAGGCAGTTTTGAAGCTTGAGGCAAGGCAATGAAGGGTAGGGCTTGTCGTTTGCTTGTGTGGGAGTCAGAGCAGCAAGAGGTGGGTGTGGCGGAAGGAAAATGTTGAAATGAATCTTGAGTGCTGATTCCTTGGATGAATGCATGGAAGGAGAAAAAGGAGTGAAGAACAGCCTTATGTCCGTTTAAGTAAAGAGAAAGCCATGACATCGATGCCTACGGCCACACTAGTCTGAAAACGCCCGATCTCGTCTGATCTCGGAAACTAAGCAGACTGAGGCCTGGTTAGTACTTGGATGGGAGACTGCCTGGGAATACCAGGTGCAGTAGGCTTTTGCTGCCATCCACAGGCTGCTCATGCTTCTGCACACACAGTGCCGTTGATCCATCAACAACCTTTTTGCTGCTCTCTCTTTCACTTTGCTTTCACCATTTCTTTCCTGCACGTTCTCCTGCTGCTACACAAATGCAAGGGGGTCGACGCAAGGGACGAAAGAACGCAGAACAACAAAATAAGTTGGCAAAAAAATACACGCTGGCGCAGGCACACCAGGACGCAGCAACAGAGAGGAGAGACAAGGTGCATAGAAACCTGAGAGGGACAAACAGCAAGAGAACAAAGAATCGTGCAGGAAGAGCTGCAATTCAATGCAGGAAAAATGTAAAGCCAACTAGCATGCTGCTGGAATGCATGTGTGTTCATGTGAGGAGTGTTGCAAATCAGAATGCCGAGTAGCAGGCGCCACTTGCCACATGGGGTTCCGAAATGTGGCTACAACAGCGATCTGGCTTAATAATTGGTAGGATTGGAAATGAAACAATCCTGGTGTTTTGGGGGCGGTGGAAGCTTTTTTGGGGGAGGAGAGATTTGGGGATGGGGAGATTTGGGGGAGAGCGATTTGAGGGGATGAGAGATTTCGAGATTGGCGAGCGTGAGATTGGGGGGTGAATGAGTGAGTGATTTGTGGGTGAGTGAGGGAATGGTGAAAGTCAGGCAGTTTTGAAGCTTGAGGCAAGGCAATGAAGGGTAGGGCTTGTCGTTTGCTTGTGTGGGAGTCAGAGCAGCAAGAGGTGGGTGTGGCGGAAGGAAAATGGTGAAATGAATCTTGAGTGCTGATTCCTTGGATGAATGCATGGAAGGAGAATAAGGAGTGAAGAACAGCCTTATGTCCGTTTAAGTAAAGAGAAAGCCATGACATCGATGCCTACGGCCACACTAGTCTGAAAACGCCCGATCCCGTCTGATCTCGGAAGCTAAGCAGAGTCAGGCCTGGTTAGTACTTGGATGGGAGACTGCCTGGGAATAACAGGTGCAGTAGGCTTTTGCTGCCATCCACAGGCTGCTCATGCTTCTGCACATCCATCAACAACCTTTTTGCTGTTCTCTCTTTCACTTTGCTTTCACCATTTCTTTCCTGCACATTCTCCTGCTGCTACACAAATGCAAGGGGGTCGACGCAAGGGACGAAAGAACGCAGAACAACAAAATAAGTTGGCAAAAAAAAACATGCTGGCGCAGGCACACCAGGACACAGCAACAGAGAGGAGAGACAAGGTGCATAGAAACCTGAGAGGGACAAACAGCAAGAGAACAAAGAATCGTGCAGGAAGAGCTGCAATTCAATGCAGGAAAAATGTAAAGCCAACTAGCATGCTGCTGGAATGCATGTGTGTTCATGTGAGGAGTGTTGCAAATCAGAATGCCGAGTAGCAGGCGCCACTTGCCACATGGGGTTCCGAAATGTGGCTACAACAGCGATCTGGCTTAATAATTGGTGGGATTGGAAATGAAACAATCCTGGTGTTTTGGGGGCGGTGGAAGCTTTTTTGGGGGAGGAGAGATTTGGGGATGGGGAGATTTGGGGGAGAGCGATTTGAGGGGATGAGAGATTTCGAGGTTGGCGAGCGTGAGATTGGGGGGTGAATGAGTGAGTGATTTGTGGGTGAGTGAGGGAATGGTGAAAGTCAGGCAGTTTTGAAGCTGGAGGCAAGGCAATGAAGGGTAGGGCTTGTCGTTTGCTTGTGTGGGAGTCAGAGCAGCAAGAGGTGGGTGTGGCGGAAGGAAAATGGTGAAATGAATCTTGAGTGCTGATTCCTTGGATGAATGCATGGAAGGAGAAAAAGGAGTGAAGAACAGCCTTATGTCCGTTTAAGTAAAGAGAAAGCCATGACATCGATGCCTACGGCCACACTAGTCTGAAAACGCCCGATCTCGTCTGATCTCGGAAACCAAGCAGACTGAGGCCTGGTTAGTACTTGGATGGGAGACTGCCTGGGAATACCAGGCTTTTGCTGCCATCCACAGGCTGCTCATGCTTCTGCACACACAGTGCCGTTGATCCATCAACAACCTTTTTGCTGCTCTCTCTTTCACTTTGCTTTCACCATTTCTTTCCTGCACATTCTCCTGCTGCTACACAAATGCAAGGGGGTCGACGCAAGGGACGAAAGAACACAGAACAACAAAATAAGTTGGCAAAAAAAAACATGCTGGCGCAGGCACACCAGGACACAGCAACAGAGAGGAGAGACAAGGTGCATAGAAACCTGAGAGGGACAAACAGCAAGAGAACAAAGAATCGTGCAGGAAGAGCTGCAATTCAATGCAGGAAAAATGTAAAGCCAACTAGCATGCTGCTGGAATGCATGTGTGTTCATGTGAGGAGTGTTGCAAATCAGAATGCCGAGTAGCAGGCGCCACTTGCCACATGGGGTTCCGAAATGTGGCTACAACAGCGATCTGGCTTAATAATTGGTGGGATTGGAAATGAAACAATTCTGGTGTTTTGGGGGCGGTGGAAGCTTTTTTGGGGGAGGAGAGATTTGGGGATGGGGAGATTTGGGGGAGAGTGATTTGAGGGGATGAGAGATTTCGAGGTTGGCGAGCGTGAGATTGGGGGGTGAATGAGTGAGTGATTTGTGGGTGAGTGAGGGAATGGTGAAAGTCAGGCAGTTTTGAAGCTTGAGGCAAGGCAATGAAGGGTAGGGCTTGTCGTTTGCTTGTGTGGGAGTCAGAGCAGCAAGAGGTGGGTGTGGCGGAAGGAAAATGTTGAAATGAATCTTGAGTGCTGATTCCTTGGATGAATGCATGGAAGGAGAAAAAGGAGTGAAGAACAGCCTTATGTCCGTTTAAGTAAAGAGAAAGCCATGACATGGATGCCTACGGCCACACTAGTCTGAAAACGCCCGATCTCGTCTAATCTCGGAAGCTAAGCAGATTCAGGGCTGGTGAGCACTTGGATGGGAGACTGCCTGGGAATACCAGGTGCAGTAGGCTTTTGCTGCCATCCACAGGCTGCTCATGCTTCTGCACACACAGTGCCGTTGATCCATCAACAACCTTTTTGCTGCTCTCTCTTTCACTTTGCTTTCACCATTTCTTTCCTGCACATTCTCCTGCTGCTACACAAATGCAAGGGGGTCGACGCAAGGGACGAAAGAACGCAGAACAACAAAATAAGTTGGCAAAAAAATACACGCTGGCGCAGGCACACCAGGACGCAGCAACAGAGAGGAGAGACAAGGTGCATAGAAACCTGAGAGGGACAAACAGCAAGAGAACAAAGAATCGTGCAGGAAGAGCTGCAATTCAATGCAGGAAAAATGTAAAGCCAACTAGCATGCTGCTGGAATGCATGTGTGTTCATGTGAGGAGTGTTGCAAATCAGAATGCCGAGTAGCAGGCGCCACTTGCCACATGGGGTTCCGAAATGTGGCTACAACAGCGATCTGGCTTAATAATTGGTAGGATTGGAAATGAAACAATCCTGGTGTTTTGGGGGCGGTGGAAGCTTTTTTGGGGGAGGAGAGATTTGGGGATGGGGAGATTTGGGGGAGAGCGATTTGAGGGGATGAGAGATTTCGAGATTGGCGAGCGTGAGATTGGGGGGTGAATGAGTGAGTGATTTGTGGGTGAGTGAGGGAGTGGTGAAAGTCAGGCAGTTTTGAAGCTTGAGGCAAGGCAATGAAGGGTAGGGCTTGTCGTTTGCTTGTGTGGGAGTCAGAGCAGCAAGAGGTGGGTGTGGCGGAAAGAAAATGGTGAAATGAATCTTGAGTGCTGATTCCTTGGATGAATGCATGGAAGGAGAATAAGGAGTGAAGAACAGCCTTATGTCCGTTTAAGTAAAGAGAAAGCCATAACATCAATGCCTACGGCCACACTAGTCTGAAAACGCCCGATCTCGTCTGATCTCGGAAACTAAGCAGAGTCAGGCCTGGTTAGTACTTGGATGGGAGACTGCCTGGGAATACCAGGTGCAGTAGGCTTTTGCTGCCATCCACAGGCTGCTCATGCTTCTGCACATCCATCAACAACCTTTTTGCTGCTCTCTCTTTCACTTTGCTTTCACCATTTCTTTCCTGCACATTCTCCTGCTGCTACACAAATGCAAGGGGGTCGACGCAAGGGACGAAAGAACGCAGAACAACAAAATAAGTTGGCAAAAAAATACACGCTGGCGCAGGCACACCAGGACGCAGCAACAGAGAGGAGAGACAAGGTGCATAGAAACCTGAGAGGGACAAACAGCAAGAGAACAAAGAATCGTGCAGGAAGAGCTGCAATTCAATGCAGGAAAAATGTAAAGCCAACTAGCATGCTGCTGGAATGCATGTGTGTTCATGTGAGGAGTGTTGCAAATCAGAATGCCGAGTAGCAGGCGCCACTTGCCACATGGGGTTCCGAAATGTGGCTACAACAGCGATCTGGCTTAATAATTGGTGGGATTGGAAATGAAACAATCCTGGTGTTTTGGGGGCGGTGGAAGCTTTTTTGGGGGAGGAGAGATTTGGGGATGGGGAGATTTGGGGGAGAGCGATTTGAGGGGATGAGAGATTTCGAGGTTGGCGAGCGTGAGATTGGGGGGTGAATGAGTGAGTGATTTGTGGGTGAGTGAGGGAATGGTGAAAGTCAGGCAGTTTTGAAGCTTGAGGCAAGGCAATGAAGGGTAGGGCTTGTCGTTTGCTTGTGTGGGAGTCAGAGCAGCAAGAGGTGGGTGTGGCGGAAGGAAAATGGTGAAATGAATCTTGAGTGCTGATTCCTTGGATGAATGCATGGAAGGAGAATAAGGAGTGAAGAACAGCCTTATGTCCGTTTAAGTAAAGAGAAAGCCATAACATCGATGCCTACGGCCACACTAGTCTGAAAACGCCCGATCTCGTCTGATCTCGGAAACTAAGCAGAGTCAGGCCTGGTTAGTACTTGGATGGGAGACTGCCTGGGAATACCAGGTGCAGTAGGCTTTTGCTGCCATCCACAGGCTGCTCATGCTTCTGCACATCCATCAACAACCTTTTTGCTGCTCTCTCTTTCACTTTGCTTTCACCATTTCTTTCCTGCACATTCTCCTGCTGCTACACAAATGCAAGGGGGTCGACGCAAGGGACGAAAGAACGCAGAACAACAAAATAAGTTGGCAAAAAAAAACATGCTGGCGCAGGCACACCAGGACACAGCAACAGAGAGGAGAGACAAGGTGCATAGAAACCTGAGAGGGACAAACAGCAAGAGAACAAAGAATCGTGCAGGAAGAGCTGCAATTCAATGCAGGAAAAATGTAAAGCCAACTAGCATGCTGCTGGAATGCATGTGTGTTCATGTGAGGAGTGTTGCAAATCAGAATGCCGAGTAGCAGGCGCCACTTGCCACATGGGGTTCCGAAATGTGGCTACAACAGCGATCTGGCTTAATAATTGGTGGGATTGGAAATGAAACAATCCTGGTGTTTTGGGGGCGGTGGAAGCTTTTTTGGGGGAGGAGAGATTTGGGGATGGGGAGATTTGGGGGAGAGCGATTTGAGGGGATGAGAGATTTCGAGGTTGGCGAGCGTGAGATTGGGGGGTGAATGAGTGAGTGATTTGTGGGTGAGTGAGGGAATGGTGAAAGTCAGGCAGTTTTGAAGCTTGAGGCAAGGCAATGAAGGGTAGGGCTTGTCGTTTGCTTGTGTGGGAGTCAGAGCAGCAAGAGGTGGGTGTGGCGGAAGGAAAATGTTGAAATGAATCTTGAGTGCTGATTCCTTGGATGAATGCATGGAAGGAGAAAAAGGAGTGAAGAACAGCCTTATGTCCGTTTAAGTAAAGAGAAAGCCATGACATCGATGCCTACGGCCACACTAGTCTGAAAACGCCCGATCTCGTCTGATCTCGGAAACTAAGCAGACTGAGGCCTGGTTAGTACTTGGATGGGAGACTGCCTGGGAATACCAGGTGCAGTAGGCTTTTGCTGCCATCCACAGGCTGCTCATGCTTCTGCACACACAGTGCCGTTGATCCATCAACAACCTTTTTGCTGCTCTCTCTTTCACTTTGCTTTCACCATTTCTTTCCTGCACGTTCTCCTGCTGCTACACAAATGCAAGGGGGTCGACGCAAGGGACGAAAGAACGCAGAACAACAAAATAAGTTGGCAAAAAAATACACGCTGGCGCAGGCACACCAGGACGCAGCAACAGAGAGGAGAGACAAGGTGCATAGAAACCTGAGAGGGACAAACAGCAAGAGAACAAAGAATCGTGCAGGAAGAGCTGCAATTCAATGCAGGAAAAATGTAAAGCCAACTAGCATGCTGCTGGAATGCATGTGTGTTCATGTGAGGAGTGTTGCAAATCAGAATGCCGAGTAGCAGGCGCCACTTGCCACATGGGGTTCCGAAATGTGGCTACAACAGCGATCTGGCTTAATAATTGGTAGGATTGGAAATGAAACAATCCTGGTGTTTTGGGGGCGGTGGAAGCTTTTTTGGGGGAGGAGAGATTTGGGGATGGGGAGATTTGGGGGAGAGCGATTTGAGGGGATGAGAGATTTCGAGATTGGCGAGCGTGAGATTGGGGGGTGAATGAGTGAGTGATTTGTGGGTGAGTGAGGGAATGGTGAAAGTCAGGCAGTTTTGAAGCTTGAGGCAAGGCAATGAAGGGTAGGGCTTGTCGTTTGCTTGTGTGGGAGTCAGAGCAGCAAGAGGTGGGTGTGGCGGAAGGAAAATGGTGAAATGAATCTTGAGTGCTGATTCCTTGGATGAATGCATGGAAGGAGAATAAGGAGTGAAGAACAGCCTTATGTCCGTTTAAGTAAAGAGAAAGCCATGACATCGATGCCTACGGCCACACTAGTCTGAAAACGCCCGATTTCGTCTGATCTCGGAAGCTAAGCAGAGTCAGGCCTGGTTAGTACTTGGATGGGAGACTGCCTGGGAATAACAGGTGCAGTAGGCTTTTGCTGCCATCCACAGGCTGCTCATGCTTCTGCACATCCATCAACAACCTTTTTGCTGTTCTCTCTTTCACTTTGCTTTCACCATTTCTTTCCTGCACATTCTCCTGCTGCTACACAAATGCAAGGGGGTCGACGCAAGGGACGAAAGAACGCAGAACAACAAAATAAGTTGGCAAAAAAAAACATGCTGGCGCAGGCACACCAGGACACAGCAACAGAGAGGAGAGACAAGGTGCATAGAAACCTGAGAGGGACAAACAGCAAGAGAACAAAGAATCGTGCAGGAAGAGCTGCAATTCAATGCAGGAAAAATGTAAAGCCAACTAGCATGCTGCTGGAATGCATGTGTGTTCATGTGAGGAGTGTTGCAAATCAGAATGCCGAGTAGCAGGCGCCACTTGCCACATGGGGTTCCGAAATGTGGCTACAACAGCGATCTGGCTTAATAATTGGTGGGATTGGAAATGAAACAATCCTGGTGTTTTGGGGGCGGTGGAAGCTTTTTTGGGGGAGGAGAGATTTGGGGATGGGGAGATTTGGGGGAGAGCGATTTGAGGGGATGAGAGATTTCGAGGTTGGCGAGCGTGAGATTGGGGGGTGAATGAGTGAGTGATTTGTGGGTGAGTGAGGGAATGGTGAAAGTCAGGCAGTTTTGAAGCTGGAGGCAAGGCAATGAAGGGTAGGGCTTGTCGTTTGCTTGTGTGGGAGTCAGAGCAGCAAGAGGTGGGTGTGGCGGAAGGAAAATGGTGAAATGAATCTTGAGTGCTGATTCCTTGGATGAATGCATGGAAGGAGAAAAAGGAGTGAAGAACAGCCTTATGTCCGTTTAAGTAAAGAGAAAGCCATGACATCGATGCCTACGGCCACACTAGTCTGAAAACGCCCGATCTCGTCTGATCTCGGAAACCAAGCAGACTGAGGCCTGGTTAGTACTTGGATGGGAGACTGCCTGGGAATACCAGGCTTTTGCTGCCATCCACAGGCTGCTCATGCTTCTGCACACACAGTGCCGTTGATCCATCAACAACCTTTTTGCTGCTCTCTCTTTCACTTTGCTTTCACCATTTCTTTCCTGCACATTCTCCTGCTGCTACACAAATGCAAGGGGGTCGACGCAAGGGACGAAAGAACGCAGAACAACAAAATAAGTTGGCAAAAAAATACACGCTGGCGCAGGCACACCAGGACGCAGCAACAGAGAGGAGAGACAAGGTGCATAGAAACCTGAGAGGGACAAACAGCAAGAGAACAAAGAATCGTGCAGGAAGAGCTGCAATTCAATGCAGGAAAAATGTAAAGCCAACTAGCATGCTGCTGGAATGCATGTGTGTTCATGTGAGGAGTGTTGCAAATCAGAATGCCGAGTAGCAGGCGCCACTTGCCACATGGGGTTCCGAAATGTGGCTACAACAGCGATCTGGCTTAATAATTGGTGGGATTGGAAATGAAACAATCCTGGTGTTTTGGGGGCGGTGGAAGCTTTTTTGGGGGAGGAGAGATTTGGGGATGGGGAGATTTGGGGGAGAGCGATTTGAGGGGATGAGAGATTTCGAGGTTGGCGAGCGTGAGATTGGGGGGTGAATGAGTGAGTGATTTGTGGGTGAGTGAGGGAATGGTGAAAGTCAGGCAGTTTTGAAGCTGGAGGCAAGGCAATGAAGGGTAGGGCTTGTCGTTTGCTTGTGTGGGAGTCAGAG
>NC_091984.1:221241920-221249420 GCF_044704955.1 Pristiophorus japonicus | reverse complement strand
GTCCGTTTAAGTAAAGAGAAAGCCATGACATCGATGCCTACGGCCACACTAGTCTGAAAACGCCCGATCTCGTCTAATCTCGGAAGCTAAGCAGATTCAGGGCTGGTGAGCACTTGGATGGGAGACTGCCTGGGAATACCAGGTGCAGTAGGCTTTTGCTGCCATCCACAGGCTGCTCATGCTTCTGCACACACAGTGCCGTTGATCCATCAACAACCTTTTTGCTGCTCTCTCTTTCACTTTGCTTTCACCATTTCTTTCCTGCACATTCTCCTGCTGCTACACAAATGCAAGGGGGTCGACGCAAGGGACGAAAGAACGCAGAACAACAAAATAAGTTGGCAAAAAAATACACGCTGGCGCAGGCACACCAGGACGCAGCAACAGAGAGGAGAGACAAGGTGCATAGAAACCTGAGAGGGACAAACAGCAAGAGAACAAAGAATCGTGCAGGAAGAGCTGCAATTCAATGCAGGAAAAATGTAAAGCCAACTAGCATGCTGCTGGAATGCATGTGTGTTCATGTGAGGAGTGTTGCAAATCAGAATGCCGAGTAGCAGGCGCCACTTGCCACATGGGGTTCCGAAATGTGGCTACAACAGCGATCTGGCTTAATAATTGGTGGGATTGGAAATGAAACAATCCTGGTGTTTTGGGGGCGGTGGAAGCTTTTTTGGGGGAGGAGAGATTTGGGGATGGGGAGATTTGGGGGAGAGTGATTTGAGGGGATGAGAGATTTCGAGGTTGGCGAGCGTGAGATTGGGGGGTGAATGAGTGAGTGATTTGTGGGTGAGTGAGGGAATGGTGAAAGTCAGGCAGTTTTGAAGCTTGAGGCAAGGCAATGAAGGGTAGGGCTTGTCGTTTGCTTGTGTGGGAGTCAGAGCAGCAAGAGGTGGGTGTGGCGGAAGGAAAATGTTGAAATGAATCTTGAGTGCTGATTCCTTGGATGAATGCATGGAAGGAGAAAAAGGAGTGAAGAACAGCCTTATGTCCGTTTAAGTAAAGAGAAAGCCATGACATCGATGCCTACGGCCACACTAGTCTGAAAACGCCCGATCTCGTCTAATCTCGGAAGCTAAGCAGATTCAGGGCTGGTGAGCACTTGGATGGGAGACTGCCTGGGAATACCAGGTGCAGTAGGCTTTTGCTGCCATCCACAGGCTGCTCATGCTTCTGCACACACAGTGCCGTTGATCCATCAACAACCTTTTTGCTGCTCTCTCTTTCACTTTGCTTTCACCATTTCTTTCCTGCACATTCTCCTGCTGCTACACAAATGCAAGGGGGTCGACGCAAGGGACGAAAGAACGCAGAACAACAAAATAAGTTGGCAAAAAAATACACGCTGGCGCAGGCACACCAGGACGCAGCAACAGAGAGGAGAGACAAGGTGCATAGAAACCTGAGAGGGACAAACAGCAAGAGAACAAAGAATCGTGCAGGAAGAGCTGCAATTCAATGCAGGAAAAATGTAAAGCCAACTAGCATGCTGCTGGAATGCATGTGTGTTCATGTGAGGAGTGTTGCAAATCAGAATGCCGAGTAGCAGGCGCCACTTGCCACATGGGGTTCCGAAATGTGGCTACAACAGCGATCTGGCTTAATAATTGGTGGGATTGGAAATGAAACAATCCTGGTGTTTTGGGGGCGGTGGAAGCTTTTTTGGGGGAGGAGAGATTTGGGGATGGGGAGATTTGGGGGAGAGTGATTTGAGGGGATGAGAGATTTCGAGGTTGGCGAGCGTGAGATTGGGGGGTGAATGAGTGAGTGATTTGTGGGTGAGTGAGGGAATGGTGAAAGTCAGGCAGTTTTGAAGCTTGAGGCAAGGCAATGAAGGGTAGGGCTTGTCGTTTGCTTGTGTGGGAGTCAGAGCAGCAAGAGGTGGGTGTGGCGGAAGGAAAATGTTGAAATGAATCTTGAGTGCTGATTCCTTGGATGAATGCATGGAAGGAGAAAAAGGAGTGAAGAACAGCCTTATGTCCGTTTAAGTAAAGAGAAAGCCATGACATCGATGCCTACGGCCACACTAGTCTGAAAACGCCCGATCTCGTCTAATCTCGGAAGCTAAGCAGATTCAGGGCTGGTGAGCACTTGGATGGGAGACTGCCTGGGAATACCAGGTGCAGTAGGCTTTTGCTGCCATCCACAGGCTGCTCATGCTTCTGCACACACAGTGCCGTTGATCCATCAACAACCTTTTTGCTGCTCTCTCTTTCACTTTGCTTTCACCATTTCTTTCCTGCACATTCTCCTGCTGCTACACAAATGCAAGGGGGTCGACGCAAGGGACGAAAGAACGCAGAACAACAAAATAAGTTGGCAAAAAAATACACGCTGGCGCAGGCACACCAGGACGCAGCAACAGAGAGGAGAGACAAGGTGCATAGAAACCTGAGAGGGACAAACAGCAAGAGAACAAAGAATCGTGCAGGAAGAGCTGCAATTCAATGCAGGAAAAATGTAAAGCCAACTAGCATGCTGCTGGAATGCATGTGTGTTCATGTGAGGAGTGTTGCAAATCAGAATGCCGAGTAGCAGGCGCCACTTGCCACATGGGGTTCCGAAATGTGGCTACAACAGCGATCTGGCTTAATAATTGGTGGGATTGGAAATGAAACAATCCTGGTGTTTTGGGGGCGGTGGAAGCTTTTTTGGGGGAGGAGAGATTTGGGGATGGGGAGATTTGGGGGAGAGCGATTTGAGGGGATGAGAGATTTCGAGGTTGGCGAGCGTGAGATTGGGGGGTGAATGAGTGAGTGATTTGTGGGTGAGTGAGGGAATGGTGAAAGTCAGGCAGTTTTGAAGCTTGAGGCAAGGCAATGAAGGGTAGGGCTTGTCGTTTGCTTGTGTGGGAGTCAGAGCAGCAAGAGGTGGGTGTGGCGGAAGGAAAATGTTGAAATGAATCTTGAGTGCTGATTCCTTGGATGAATGCATGGAAGGAGAAAAAGGAGTGAAGAACAGCCTTATGTCCGTTTAAGTAAAGAGAAAGCCATGACATCGATGCCTACGGCCACACTAGTCTGAAAACGCCCGATCTCGTCTAATCTCGGAAGCTAAGCAGATTCAGGGCTGGTGAGTACTTGGATGGGAGACTGCCTGGGAATAACAGGTGCAGTAGGCTTTTGCTGCCATCCACAGGCTGCTCATGCTTCTGCACACACAGTGCCGTTGATCCATCAACAACCTTTTTGCTGCTCTCTCTTTCACTTTGCTTTCACCATTTCTTTCCTGCACATTCTCCTGCTGCTACACAAATGCAAGGGGGTCGACGCAAGGGACGAAAGAACGCAGAACAACAAAATAAGTTGGCAAAAAAAAACATGCTGGCGCAGGCACACCAGGACACAGCAACAGAGAGGAGAGACAAGGTGCATAGAAACCTGAGAGGGACAAACAGCAAGAGAACAAAGAATCGTGCAGGAAGAGCTGCAATTCAATGCAGGAAAAATGTAAAGCCAACTAGCATGCTGCTGGAATGCATGTGTGTTCATGTGAGGAGTGTTGCAAATCAGAATGCCGAGTAGCAGGCGCCACTTGCCACATGGGGTTCCGAAATGTGGCTACAACAGCGATCTGGCTTAATAATTGGTGGGATTGGAAATGAAACAATCCTGGTGTTTTGGGGGCGGTGGAAGCTTTTTTGGGGGAGGAGAGATTTGGGGATGGGGAGATTTGGGGGAGAGCGATTTGAGGGGATGAGAGATTTCGAGGTTGGCGAGCGTGAGATTGGGGGGTGAATGAGTGAGTGATTTGTGGGTGAGTGAGGGAATGGTGAAAGTCAGGCAGTTTTGAAGCTTGAGGCAAGGCAATGAAGGGTAGGGCTTGTCGTTTGCTTGTGTGGGAGTCAGAGCAGCAAGAGGTGGGTGTGGCGGAAGGAAAATGTTGAAATGAATCTTGAGTGCTGATTCCTTGGATGAATGCATGGAAGGAGAAAAAGGAGTGAAGAACAGCCTTATGTCCGTTTAAGTAAAGAGAAAGCCATGACATCGATGCCTACGGCCACACTAGTCTGAAAACGCCCGATCTCGTCTGATCTCGGAAACTAAGCAGACTGAGGCCTGGTTAGTACTTGGATGGGAGACTGCCTGGGAATACCAGGTGCAGTAGGCTTTTGCTGCCATCCACAGGCTGCTCATGCTTCTGCACACACAGTGCCGTTGATCCATCAACAACCTTTTTGCTGCTCTCTCTTTCACTTTGCTTTCACCATTTCTTTCCTGCACGTTCTCCTGCTGCTACACAAATGCAAGGGGGTCGACGCAAGGGACGAAAGAACGCAGAACAACAAAATAAGTTGGCAAAAAAATACACGCTGGCGCAGGCACACCAGGACGCAGCAACAGAGAGGAGAGACAAGGTGCATAGAAACCTGAGAGGGACAAACAGCAAGAGAACAAAGAATCGTGCAGGAAGAGCTGCAATTCAATGCAGGAAAAATGTAAAGCCAACTAGCATGCTGCTGGAATGCATGTGTGTTCATGTGAGGAGTGTTGCAAATCAGAATGCCGAGTAGCAGGCGCCACTTGCCACATGGGGTTCCGAAATGTGGCTACAACAGCGATCTGGCTTAATAATTGGTGGGATTGGAAATGAAACAATCCTGGTGTTTTGGGGGCGGTGGAAGCTTTTTTGGGGGAGGAGAGATTTGGGGATGGGGAGATTTGGGGGAGAGCGATTTGAGGGGATGAGAGATTTCGAGGTTGGCGAGCGTGAGATTGGGGGGTGAATGAGTGAGTGATTTGTGGGTGAGTGAGGGAATGGTGAAAGTCAGGCAGTTTTGAAGCTTGAGGCAAGGCAATGAAGGGTAGGGCTTGTCGTTTGCTTGTGTGGGAGTCAGAGCAGCAAGAGGTGGGTGTGGCGGAAGGAAAATGTTGAAATGAATCTTGAGTGCTGATTCCTTGGATGAATGCATGGAAGGAGAAAAAGGAGTGAAGAACAGCCTTATGTCCGTTTAAGTAAAGAGAAAGCCATGACATCGATGCCTACGGCCACACTAGTCTGAAAACGCCCGATCTCGTCTAATCTCGGAAGCTAAGCAGATTCAGGGCTGGTGAGTACTTGGATGGGAGACTGCCTGGGAATAACAGGTGCAGTAGGCTTTTGCTGCCATCCACAGGCTGCTCATGCTTCTGCACACACAGTGCCGTTGATCCATCAACAACCTTTTTGCTGCTCTCTCTTTCACTTTGCTTTCACCATTTCTTTCCTGCACATTCTCCTGCTGCTACACAAATGCAAGGGGGTCGACGCAAGGGACGAAAGAACGCAGAACAACAAAATAAGTTGGCAAAAAAAAACATGCTGGCGCAGGCACACCAGGACACAGCAACAGAGAGGAGAGACAAGGTGCATAGAAACCTGAGAGGGACAAACAGCAAGAGAACAAAGAATCGTGCAGGAAGAGCTGCAATTCAATGCAGGAAAAATGTAAAGCCAACTAGCATGCTGCTGGAATGCATGTGTGTTCATGTGAGGAGTGTTGCAAATCAGAATGCCGAGTAGCAGGCGCCACTTGCCACATGGGGTTCCGAAATGTGGCTACAACAGCGATCTGGCTTAATAATTGGTGGGATTGGAAATGAAACAATCCTGGTGTTTTGGGGGCGGTGGAAGCTTTTTTGGGGGAGGAGAGATTTGGGGATGGGGAGATTTGGGGGAGAGCGATTTGAGGGGATGAGAGATTTCGAGGTTGGCGAGCGTGAGATTGGGGGGTGAATGAGTGAGTGATTTGTGGGTGAGTGAGGGAATGGTGAAAGTCAGGCAGTTTTGAAGCTTGAGGCAAGGCAATGAAGGGTAGGGCTTGTCGTTTGCTTGTGTGGGAGTCAGAGCAGCAAGAGGTGGGTGTGGCGGAAGGAAAATGTTGAAATGAATCTTGAGTGCTGATTCCTTGGATGAATGCATGGAAGGAGAAAAAGGAGTGAAGAACAGCCTTATGTCCGTTTAAGTAAAGAGAAAGCCATGACATCGATGCCTACGGCCACACTAGTCTGAAAACGCCCGATCTCGTCTAATCTCGGAAGCTAAGCAGATTCAGGGCTGGTGAGTACTTGGATGGGAGACTGCCTGGGAATAACAGGTGCAGTAGGCTTTTGCTGCCATCCACAGGCTGCTCATGCTTCTGCACACACAGTGCCGTTGATCCATCAACAACCTTTTTGCTGCTCTCTCTTTCACTTTGCTTTCACCATTTCTTTCCTGCACATTCTCCTGCTGCTACACAAATGCAAGGGGGTCGACGCAAGGGACGAAAGAACGCAGAACAACAAAATAAGTTGGCAAAAAAAAACATGCTGGCGCAGGCACACCAGGACACAGCAACAGAGAGGAGAGACAAGGTGCATAGAAACCTGAGAGGGACAAACAGCAAGAGAACAAAGAATCGTGCAGGAAGAGCTGCAATTCAATGCAGGAAAAATGTAAAGCCAACTAGCATGCTGCTGGAATGCATGTGTGTTCATGTGAGGAGTGTTGCAAATCAGAATGCCGAGTAGCAGGCGCCACTTGCCACATGGGGTTCCGAAATGTGGCTACAACAGCGATCTGGCTTAATAATTGGTGGGATTGGAAATGAAACAATCCTGGTGTTTTGGGGGCGGTGGAAGCTTTTTTGGGGGAGGAGAGATTTGGGGATGGGGAGATTTGGGGGAGAGCGATTTGAGGGGATGAGAGATTTCGAGGTTGGCGAGCGTGAGATTGGGGGGTGAATGAGTGAGTGATTTGTGGGTGAGTGAGGGAATGGTGAAAGTCAGGCAGTTTTGAAGCTTGAGGCAAGGCAATGAAGGGTAGGGCTTGTCGTTTGCTTGTGTGGGAGTCAGAGCAGCAAGAGGTGGGTGTGGCGGAAGGAAAATGTTGAAATGAATCTTGAGTGCTGATTCCTTGGATGAATGCATGGAAGGAGAAAAAGGAGTGAAGAACAGCCTTATGTCCGTTTAAGTAAAGAGAAAGCCATGACATCGATGCCTACGGCCACACTAGTCTGAAAACGCCCGATCTCGTCTGATCTCGGAAACTAAGCAGACTGAGGCCTGGTTAGTACTTGGATGGGAGACTGCCTGGGAATACCAGGTGCAGTAGGCTTTTGCTGCCATCCACAGGCTGCTCATGCTTCTGCACACACAGTGCCGTTGATCCATCAACAACCTTTTTGCTGCTCTCTCTTTCACTTTGCTTTCACCATTTCTTTCCTGCACGTTCTCCTGCTGCTACACAAATGCAAGGGGGTCGACGCAAGGGACGAAAGAACGCAGAACAACAAAATAAGTTGGCAAAAAAATACACGCTGGCGCAGGCACACCAGGACGCAGCAACAGAGAGGAGAGACAAGGTGCATAGAAACCTGAGAGGGACAAACAGCAAGAGAACAAAGAATCGTGCAGGAAGAGCTGCAATTCAATGCAGGAAAAATGTAAAGCCAACTAGCATGCTGCTGGAATGCATGTGTGTTCATGTGAGGAGTGTTGCAAATCAGAATGCCGAGTAGCAGGCGCCACTTGCCACATG
>NC_091984.1:221224420-221231920 GCF_044704955.1 Pristiophorus japonicus | reverse complement strand
TGTGGGTGAGTGAGGGAATGGTGAAAGTCAGGCAGTTTTGAAGCTGGAGGCAAGGCAATGAAGGGTAGGGCTTGTCGTTTGCTTGTGTGGGAGTCAGAGCAGCAAGAGGTGGGTGTGGCGGAAGGAAAATGGTGAAATGAATCTTGAGTGCTGATTCCTTGGATGAATGCATGGAAGGAGAAAAAGGAGTGAAGAACAGCCTTATGTCCGTTTAAGTAAAGAGAAAGCCATGACATCGATGCCTACGGCCACACTAGTCTGAAAACGCCCGATCTCGTCTGATCTCGGAAACCAAGCAGACTGAGGCCTGGTTAGTACTTGGATGGGAGACTGCCTGGGAATACCAGGCTTTTGCTGCCATCCACAGGCTGCTCATGCTTCTGCACACACAGTGCCGTTGATCCATCAACAACCTTTTTGCTGCTCTCTCTTTCACTTTGCTTTCACCATTTCTTTCCTGCACATTCTCCTGCTGCTACACAAATGCAAGGGGGTCGACGCAAGGGACGAAAGAACGCAGAACAACAAAATAAGTTGGCAAAAAAATACACGCTGGCGCAGGCACACCAGGACGCAGCAACAGAGAGGAGAGACAAGGTGCATAGAAACCTGAGAGGGACAAACAGCAAGAGAACAAAGAATCGTGCAGGAAGAGCTGCAATTCAATGCAGGAAAAATGTAAAGCCAACTAGCATGCTGCTGGAATGCATGTGTGTTCATGTGAGGAGTGTTGCAAATCAGAATGCCGAGTAGCAGGCGCCACTTGCCACATGGGGTTCCGAAATGTGGCTACAACAGCGATCTGGCTTAATAATTGGTGGGATTGGAAATGAAACAATCCTGGTGTTTTGGGGGCGGTGGAAGCTTTTTTGGGGGAGGAGAGATTTGGGGATGGGGAGATTTGGGGGAGAGCGATTTGAGGGGATGAGAGATTTCGAGGTTGGCGAGCGTGAGATTGGGGGGTGAATGAGTGAGTGATTTGTGGGTGAGTGAGGGAATGGTGAAAGTCAGGCAGTTTTGAAGCTGGAGGCAAGGCAATGAAGGGTAGGGCTTGTCGTTTGCTTGTGTGGGAGTCAGAGCAGCAAGAGGTGGGTGTGGCGGAAGGAAAATGGTGAAATGAATCTTGAGTGCTGATTCCTTGGATGAATGCATGGAAGGAGAAAAAGGAGTGAAGAACAGCCTTATGTCCGTTTAAGTAAAGAGAAAGCCATGACATCGATGCCTACGGCCACACTAGTCTGAAAACGCCCGATCTCGTCTGATCTCGGAAACCAAGCAGACTGAGGCCTGGTTAGTACTTGGATGGGAGACTGCCTGGGAATACCAGGCTTTTGCTGCCATCCACAGGCTGCTCATGCTTCTGCACACACAGTGCCGTTGATCCATCAACAACCTTTTTGCTGCTCTCTCTTTCACTTTGCTTTCACCATTTCTTTCCTGCACATTCTCCTGCTGCTACACAAATGCAAGGGGGTCGACGCAAGGGACGAAAGAACACAGAACAACAAAATAAGTTGGCAAAAAAAAACATGCTGGCGCAGGCACACCAGGACACAGCAACAGAGAGGAGAGACAAGGTGCATAGAAACCTGAGAGGGACAAACAGCAAGAGAACAAAGAATCGTGCAGGAAGAGCTGCAATTCAATGCAGGAAAAATGTAAAGCCAACTAGCATGCTGCTGGAATGCATGTGTGTTCATGTGAGGAGTGTTGCAAATCAGAATGCCGAGTAGCAGGCGCCACTTGCCACATGGGGTTCCGTAATGTGGCTACAACAGCGATCTGGCTTAATAATTGGTGGGATTGGAAATGAAACAATCCTGGTGTTTTGGGGGCGGTGGAAGCTTTTTTGGGGGAGGAGAGATTTGGGGATGGGGAGATTTGGGGGAGAGTGATTTGAGGGGATGAGAGATTTCGAGGTTGGCGAGCGTGAGATTGGGGGGTGAATGAGTGAGTGATTTGTGGGTGAGTGAGGGAATGGTGAAAGTCAGGCAGTTTTGAAGCTTGAGGCAAGGCAATGAAGGGTAGGGCTTGTCGTTTGCTTGTGTGGGAGTCAGAGCAGCAAGAGGTGGGTGTGGCGGAAGGAAAATGTTGAAATGAATCTTGAGTGCTGATTCCTTGGATGAATGCATGGAAGGAGAAAAAGGAGTGAAGAACAGCCTTATGTCCGTTTAAGTAAAGAGAAAGCCATGACATCGATGCCTACGGCCACACTAGTCTGAAAACGGCCGATCTTGTCTGATCTCGGAAGCTAAGCAGAGTCAGGCCTGGTTAGTACTTGGATGGGAGACTGCCTGGGAATACCAGGTGCAGTAGGCTTTTGCTGCCATCCACAGGCTGCTCATGCTTCTGCACATCCATCAACAACCTTTTTGCTGTTCTCTCTTTCACTTTGCTTTCACCATTTCTTTCCTGCACATTCTCCTGCTGCTACACAAATGCAAGGGGGTCGACGCAAGGGACGAAAGAACGCAGAACAACAAAATAAGTTGGCAAAAAAAAACATGCTGGCGCAGGCACACCAGGACACAGCAACAGAGAGGAGAGACAAGGTGCATAGAAACCTGAGAGGGACAAACAGCAAGAGAACAAAGAATCGTGCAGGAAGAGCTGCAATTCAATGCAGGAAAAATGTAAAGCCAACTAGCATGCTGCTGGAATGCATGTGTGTTCATGTGAGGAGTGTTGCAAATCAGAATGCCGAGTAGCAGGCGCCACTTGCCACATGGGGTTCCGAAATGTGGCTACAACAGCGATCTGGCTTAATAATTGGTGGGATTGGAAATGAAACAATCCTGGTGTTTTGGGGGCGGTGGAAGCTTTTTTGGGGGAGGAGAGATTTGGGGATGGGGAGATTTGGGGGAGAGCGATTTGAGGGGATGAGAGATTTCGAGGTTGGCGAGCGTGAGATTGGGGGGTGAATGAGTGAGTGATTTGTGGGTGAGTGAGGGAATGGTGAAAGTCAGGCAGTTTTGAAGCTGGAGGCAAGGCAATGAAGGGTAGGGCTTGTCGTTTGCTTGTGTGGGAGTCAGAGCAGCAAGAGGTGGGTGTGGCGGAAGGAAAATGGTGAAATGAATCTTGAGTGCTGATTCCTTGGATGAATGCATGGAAGGAGAAAAAGGAGTGAAGAACAGCCTTATGTCCGTTTAAGTAAAGAGAAAGCCATGACATCGATGCCTACGGCCACACTAGTCTGAAAACGCCCGATCTCGTCTGATCTCGGAAACCAAGCAGACTGAGGCCTGGTTAGTACTTGGATGGGAGACTGCCTGGGAATACCAGGCTTTTGCTGCCATCCACAGGCTGCTCATGCTTCTGCACACACAGTGCCGTTGATCCATCAACAACCTTTTTGCTGCTCTCTCTTTCACTTTGCTTTCACCATTTCTTTCCTGCACATTCTCCTGCTGCTACACAAATGCAAGGGGGTCGACGCAAGGGACGAAAGAACACAGAACAACAAAATAAGTTGGCAAAAAAAAACATGCTGGCGCAGGCACACCAGGACACAGCAACAGAGAGGAGAGACAAGGTGCATAGAAACCTGAGAGGGACAAACAGCAAGAGAACAAAGAATCGTGCAGGAAGAGCTGCAATTCAATGCAGGAAAAATGTAAAGCCAACTAGCATGCTGCTGGAATGCATGTGTGTTCATGTGAGGAGTGTTGCAAATCAGAATGCCGAGTAGCAGGCGCCACTTGCCACATGGGGTTCCGAAATGTGGCTACAACAGCGATCTGGCTTAATAATTGGTGGGATTGGAAATGAAACAATCCTGGTGTTTTGGGGGCGGTGGAAGCTTTTTTGGGGGAGGAGAGATTTGGGGATGGGGAGATTTGGGGGAGAGTGATTTGAGGGGATGAGAGATTTCGAGGTTGGCGAGCGTGAGATTGGGGGGTGAATGAGTGAGTGATTTGTGGGTGAGTGAGGGAATGGTGAAAGTCAGGCAGTTTTGAAGCTTGAGGCAAGGCAATGAAGGGTAGGGCTTGTCGTTTGCTTGTGTGGGAGTCAGAGCAGCAAGAGGTGGGTGTGGCGGAAGGAAAATGTTGAAATGAATCTTGAGTGCTGATTCCTTGGATGAATGCATGGAAGGAGAAAAAGGAGTGAAGAACAGCCTTATGTCCGTTTAAGTAAAGAGAAAGCCATGACATCGATGCCTACGGCCACACTAGTCTGAAAACGCCCGATCTCGTCTAATCTCGGAAGCTAAGCAGATTCAGGGCTGGTGAGCACTTGGATGGGAGACTGCCTGGGAATACCAGGTGCAGTAGGCTTTTGCTGCCATCCACAGGCTGCTCATGCTTCTGCACACACAGTGCCGTTGATCCATCAACAACCTTTTTGCTGCTCTCTCTTTCACTTTGCTTTCACCATTTCTTTCCTGCACATTCTCCTGCTGCTACACAAATGCAAGGGGGTCGACGCAAGGGACGAAAGAACGCAGAACAACAAAATAAGTTGGCAAAAAAATACACGCTGGCGCAGGCACACCAGGACGCAGCAACAGAGAGGAGAGACAAGGTGCATAGAAACCTGAGAGGGACAAACAGCAAGAGAACAAAGAATCGTGCAGGAAGAGCTGCAATTCAATGCAGGAAAAATGTAAAGCCAACTAGCATGCTGCTGGAATGCATGTGTGTTCATGTGAGGAGTGTTGCAAATCAGAATGCCGAGTAGCAGGCGCCACTTGCCACATGGGGTTCCGAAATGTGGCTACAACAGCGATCTGGCTTAATAATTGGTAGGATTGGAAATGAAACAATCCTGGTGTTTTGGGGGCGGTGGAAGCTTTTTTGGGGGAGGAGAGATTTGGGGATGGGGAGATTTGGGGGAGAGCGATTTGAGGGGATGAGAGATTTCGAGATTGGCGAGCGTGAGATTGGGGGGTGAATGAGTGAGTGATTTGTGGGTGAGTGAGGGAATGGTGAAAGTCAGGCAGTTTTGAAGCTTGAGGCAAGGCAATGAAGGGTAGGGCTTGTCGTTTGCTTGTGTGGGAGTCAGAGCAGCAAGAGGTGGGTGTGGCGGAAGGAAAATGGTGAAATGAATCTTGAGTGCTGATTCCTTGGATGAATGCATGGAAGGAGAATAAGGAGTGAAGAACAGCCTTATGTCCGTTTAAGTAAAGAGAAAGCCATAACATCGATGCCTACGGCCACACTAGTCTGAAAACGGCCGATCTCGTCTGATCTCGGAAGCTAAGCAGAGTCAGGCCTGGTTAGTACTTGGATGGGAGACTGCCTGGGAATACCAGGTGCAGTAGGCTTTTGCTGCCATCCACAGGCTGCTCATGCTTCTGCACATCCATCAACAACCTTTTTGCTGTTCTCTCTTTCACTTTGCTTTCACCATTTCTTTCCTGCACATTCTCCTGCTGCTACACAAATGCAAGGGGGTCGACGCAAGGGACGAAAGAACGCAGAACAACAAAATAAGTTGGCAAAAAAAAACATGCTGGCGCAGGCACACCAGGACACAGCAACAGAGAGGAGAGACAAGGTGCATAGAAACCTGAGAGGGACAAACAGCAAGAGAACAAAGAATCGTGCAGGAAGAGCTGCAATTCAATGCAGGAAAAATGTAAAGCCAACTAGCATGCTGCTGGAATGCATGTGTGTTCATGTGAGGAGTGTTGCAAATCAGAATGCCGAGTAGCAGGCGCCACTTGCCACATGGGGTTCCGAAATGTGGCTACAACAGCGATCTGGCTTAATAATTGGTGGGATTGGAAATGAAACAATCCTGGTGTTTTGGGGGCGGTGGAAGCTTTTTTGGGGGAGGAGAGATTTGGGGATGGGGAGATTTGGGGGAGAGCGATTTGAGGGGATGAGAGATTTCGAGGTTGGCGAGCGTGAGATTGGGGGGTGAATGAGTGAGTGATTTGTGGGTGAGTGAGGGAATGGTGAAAGTCAGGCAGTTTTGAAGCTGGAGGCAAGGCAATGAAGGGTAGGGCTTGTCGTTTGCTTGTGTGGGAGTCAGAGCAGCAAGAGGTGGGTGTGGCGGAAGGAAAATGGTGAAATGAATCTTGAGTGCTGATTCCTTGGATGAATGCATGGAAGGAGAAAAAGGAGTGAAGAACAGCCTTATGTCCGTTTAAGTAAAGAGAAAGCCATGACATCGATGCCTACGGCCACACTAGTCTGAAAACGCCCGATCTCGTCTGATCTCGGAAACCAAGCAGACTGAGGCCTGGTTAGTACTTGGATGGGAGACTGCCTGGGAATACCAGGCTTTTGCTGCCATCCACAGGCTGCTCATGCTTCTGCACACACAGTGCCGTTGATCCATCAACAACCTTTTTGCTGCTCTCTCTTTCACTTTGCTTTCACCATTTCTTTCCTGCACATTCTCCTGCTGCTACACAAATGCAAGGGGGTCGACGCAAGGGACGAAAGAACACAGAACAACAAAATAAGTTGGCAAAAAAAAACATGCTGGCGCAGGCACACCAGGACACAGCAACAGAGAGGAGAGACAAGGTGCATAGAAACCTGAGAGGGACAAACAGCAAGAGAACAAAGAATCGTGCAGGAAGAGCTGCAATTCAATGCAGGAAAAATGTAAAGCCAACTAGCATGCTGCTGGAATGCATGTGTGTTCATGTGAGGAGTGTTGCAAATCAGAATGCCGAGTAGCAGGCGCCACTTGCCACATGGGGTTCCGAAATGTGGCTACAACAGCGATCTGGCTTAATAATTGGTGGGATTGGAAATGAAACAATCCTGGTGTTTTGGGGGCGGTGGAAGCTTTTTTGGGGGAGGAGAGATTTGGGGATGGGGAGATTTGGGGGAGAGTGATTTGAGGGGATGAGAGATTTCGAGGTTGGCGAGCGTGAGATTGGGGGGTGAATGAGTGAGTGATTTGTGGGTGAGTGAGGGAATGGTGAAAGTCAGGCAGTTTTGAAGCTTGAGGCAAGGCAATGAAGGGTAGGGCTTGTCGTTTGCTTGTGTGGGAGTCAGAGCAGCAAGAGGTGGGTGTGGCGGAAGGAAAATGTTGAAATGAATCTTGAGTGCTGATTCCTTGGATGAATGCATGGAAGGAGAAAAAGGAGTGAAGAACAGCCTTATGTCCGTTTAAGTAAAGAGAAAGCCATGACATCGATGCCTACGGCCACACTAGTCTGAAAACGCCCGATCTCGTCTAATCTCGGAAGCTAAGCAGATTCAGGGCTGGTGAGCACTTGGATGGGAGACTGCTTGGGAATACCAGGTGCAGTAGGCTTTTGCTGCCATCCACAGGCTGCTCATGCTTCTGCACACACAGTGCCGTTGATCCATCAACAACCTTTTTGCTGCTCTCTCTTTCACTTTGCTTTCACCATTTCTTTCCTGCACATTCTCCTGCTGCTACACAAATGCAAGGGGGTCGACGCAAGGGACGAAAGAACGCAGAACAACAAAATAAGTTGGCAAAAAAATACACGCTGGCGCAGGCACACCAGGACACAGCAACAGAGAGGAGAGACAAGGTGCATAGAAACCTGAGAGGGACAAACAGCAAGAG